>NC_034181.2:64403133-64651219 GCF_002021735.2 Oncorhynchus kisutch | reverse complement strand
GTCCAGTGTAATTGATTTGTAAGTTTGTCTGGCAGGGCCTTGTCTGACATTTATGGCTGAGGCCATGTTGTACACATCTCTGCTGCCAGCAGCACATTCAATCCTATGAACTCTGTAAACAAGCGCAGGAATGACCCTGGTGGGCCATCAGCACAGAGATTTATGACTCGTAGAGTTGGAGCTCTCCTTGCCTCTATGTGGAACCTGCTACTGCTTTGGCCCAAGGTTCAGGGGGAGGAGGAGGTAGCACTGTTGGGTCTGTCGGGATTAAACAATCAGCTAAGGGAGCTGGGCGTACTGGTGTACCTTGGGCACTCCAAGCTACAAGCAGTGAAAATGGTCACTGTGATAAGTAGCTATCGCTGGCTCTAATGTCTAGTGTGTGTAGGGGTGAATACTTTGTTAGAGTTCCAGCTGGCAGCCTCATTGGGGTGCTAGGGGACCGTTGGGGCCTTTAACACACTGGCCCCTGGCCCTGGGCCATCCAACACCAGCAGGACCATGTTTCTCTTATCTATTGGCCAGAACTCAACCGCAAAGCCTCTGGACCTACCTGACCTTAGCATGGATGTCCCTTCAGGTAGAGCAGAGCTTTCCTCTGCTAGAGAGTAAACAGAAAATACCGCACCCCACACACACACACACACAAAGGCTGTGATCATCTGATGGACCAGTGACACCATTCTGTTCCCCATGGAAGATATGAACCCTTCTGACTAGAGGGCATTTACTGTCTAGGCCCCCTCACACAGGAGTGCTCAACTTGGCTACAGTTTGATGAGCTAGAGAGACAAAGCAGTGTTAGACCAGCTGCTTTCAGATCTGGCTCTGCTGGGGAGCTGATGAGAAACCGACTTCCAACACAGTGGAATGGAGTTTGGATTTGCAGGTTGCTTCAAAGCACCTCAAAACAGACGTTCAGCGGTTGTCAGTGCTCATTGACGAGGGGTTTGCTTTGGATCCTCCAGCATTTCTTGAAGCATGTAAATCAACATATAGTGGTAGTGTGTGGTAAAAGTTGAGTTAATAATTCAGAAGGTCACTGGAAAGATGTTGCGTAGACTACACTCGATGCATATATCAAAATGAACTAAAGGAATTATTGTAGTAGTAAAAAATGTAGGACCAAATGATTAACTTGGGAGTATTACTGATGATTAGTCTCCACGGAACACATGCTTTGTTTTTCTTGGCATCGCATTAGTAACTAGGAAGCTGTGTTATACGCTATTTGATGCTGAGTGTTCGTGTAACACACAGTGTGTTGGTGATGTGTTGCTTTTATGTCATAGTGTGTGTGTGTGTGTGTGATACGTTTGTCTTCGATATGCTCAGCTGTTGTTTAGGTGCAACGTTTGTGTTGATGTCTATCCTTATCTAATGCACTGATATGTTGACATTAGGGCTGAGGGTCATCTGTTCTTTTAACTATTGGTCTATCTATTGGTTTACATTTTTAAATGTGTAATTGTCCATATATAGACACACCCTATGTGTTTGAATAAATCAACTACAGTGCCTTTGGAAAGTATTCAGACCCCTTGACCTTTCCCCCATTTTGTTATGTTACAGCCTTATTCTAAAATATATTTTTTGCCCTCATCAATCCTTAGTTCCAGCAGCATACCACCCTGCATACCACTGCTGGCTTACTTCTGAAGCTAAGCAGGGTTGGTCTTGGTCAGTCCCTGGATGGGAGACCAGATGCTGCTGTTGGAGGGCCAGTAGGATGCAATCTTTCCTCTGGGCTAAAAAATTATCCCAAATCCCCAGGTCAGTGATTGGGGACATTGCTCTATGTGGGGTGCCGTCTTTTGGATGGGTCGTTAAACGAGTGTCCTGACTTTCTGTGGTCACTAATTACACCTAATCATCCCCAGCTTACAATTGGCACATTCATCTCCTCTCCTCCAGGTCGTTGCTGTAAATGAGAATGTGGTCTCAGTCAACTTACCTGGTAAAATAAGGGTTAAATAAAAAATACCAAAATCAACACACACTACCCCATAATGACAAAGCAGAAACAGGTTTTTAGAAATGTTTGCTAATTTATAAAAAATAAAAAAGGAAATCACATTTATGTAAGTATTCAGAACCTTTACTCTGTACTTTGTTGAAGCACCTTTGGCAGTGTTTACACCCTCAAGTCTTCTTTGGTATGATGCTACAATCTTGGCACACCTGTATTTGGGGAGTTTGTCCCATTCTTCTCTGCAGATCCTCTCAAGCTCTGTCAAGTTGGATGGGAAGCGTTGCATAGCTATTTTCAAGTCTCCAGAGATGTTCGATCGGGTTCAAGTCTGGGCCACTCAAGGACATTCAGAGACTTGTCCCGAAGCCACCCCTGTGTTGTCTTGGCTATGTGCTTAGGGTCATTATCCTGTTGGAAGGGGAACATTCGCCCCAGTCGGAGGTCCTGAGCGATCTGGAGCAGGTTTTCATCAAGGATCTCTCTGTACTCATCTCTCTGTTCATCTTTGTATTAATCCTGTCTAGTCTCCCAGTGAAAGCTGCTGAAAAACATCCCCACTGCATGATGCTGCCACCATCATGCTTCACCGTAGGGATGGTGCCAGGTTTCCTCCAGACGTGACGCTTGGCATTCAGGCCAAAGAGTTCAATCTTAGTTTCATCAGACCAGAGAAACTTGTTTTTCATGGTCGAAGAGTCTTCAAGTGCCTTTTGGCAAACTTCAAGTGGATTGTCATGTGCCTTTTTGCTCATGAGTGGCTTCTGTCTGGCCACTCTACTATACAGGCCTGATTGGTGGAGTGCTGCAGAGATGGTCGTCCTTTTGAAAGATTCTAGCATCTCCACAGAGAAACTTTAGAGCTCTATCAGTGACCATCTGGTTCTTGGTCACCTCCCTGACCAAGGACCTTCTCCCCCGATTGCTCATTTTGGCCGGGCGGCCAGCTCTAGGAGTCTTGGTGGTTCCAAACTTCTTCCATTTAATAATGGAGGCCACTGTGTTCTTGGAGACCTTCAATGCTGCAGAAATGTTTTGGTACCCTTTCCCAGATCTGTGCCTCGACACAATCCTGTCTCGGAGCTCTAGGACAATTCCTTCGACCTCATGGCTTGGTTTTTGCTCTGACATACACTGTCAACTGTGGGACCTTATATAGACAGGTGTGTGCCTTTCCAAATCATGTCCAATTAATTTCCCACAGGTTATAGAAACATCTCAAGGATGATCAATGGAAAAAAGGATGCACCTGAGCTCAATTTCGAGTCTCAATACAAGGGTCTGAATACTTATGTAACAAGGTTTTTCTATTTATTTTTAATACATGTGCAGGAAATTCTAAAAACCTGTTTTCACTTTGTCATTATGGGGTATTGTGTGTAGATTGCTGAGGAAAATGTTATATTTAATACCTTTTAGAATAAGGCTGTTATGTTGTAAAAGTCCAGGAATCTGAATACTTTCTGAAGGCATTGTATATGTACTGAGTTTGTCTGGTGTTTTATTAAACTATTTGATGAAATAAGACACACGAATGACTCAAGAAGGGAGCCCGATAGCCACGCTGTGTTAAAATGAAATGACGATGAGTGCCTGGGTGACTGGTGCACGTTGTCTCTTTCTCCTCCCTGCTGTAGCGAACAGGCACCACAGCAAGTGTTTATCGCCGCTGTCTGTGCTGAAGCTGCAACATAATTACAGCCATTTTGTTTCTTTCTTGTTTCTGACTGAAAGGTTCTGTTACCGAAATACCTCATTTGTTTAGGAAAAACATTCCCTCAAACCTTGCTCTCTTTATGCGAAAAATGTATGCATCGCATGCACGCAACCAATAAGGCCTGACCTATAACCTATCATAATCACAATAATATTTGGTTATAACAAACTCTGAGCATGTAATACATGTGACAGCAAAATGGATGCGGAGGACGTGAAAAAATAACTTCGAAGCGGGTGAATGTTTACTGGCTGCTTAGGAGGGAAAGGGGAAGTCAGATCTGTGGAAGACATTTGACTTAGTGTTGCGTCAGTATTATGTGTGCCAAACAGTTGCTGCTAGATTAAAATATCATTTTTTCTGACCATTTGGAACAGTGTAAACAACACTAAATAAGTGGACCAGAGAGTCTGTATCAAGCCTTTATTACAGCAGACTAAAAACAGTTGCATGCATTCATGAATTGTGGTTTGTTGTTTGGGCTAATTATTGAAAGCTTCCTTTGTTATTTAATTTTAAAACGAAAATGCTTGAGAGCTGGGTACATATTATGTGTGACAAACAGGTGCTGTTAGATTACAATATAATATTTCTGCCTGTTTGGAAGAGTGTAAACAACACTAAATACATTAAGTAATACCAGTCTGTACTAACCCCCCCCCCCCCCCCAAAAAAAAAATGTAAAGCTTAAATTACAGCATAGCAATGATTAAAAACAGCAGAATCTGTGAAATTGCTTTATCTTGACATTTTGCTGTTGCATGAGGCTTGGTCCTCATGGAATCATTAGGTTATTAACTAATCACTCAAACAGGCAACAGAAGCAAGACCTGTCTTATTTCTGTAGATATATATGGATGATTTATAAAGAGGCACATTTCAATTCTACTCTGCATTGAAGATTATTTCAGGACCGCGGACAGCGACTGTATCCAATTCGGGAGAATGCGAATTTGTTATAAAATATTATTCAATTGATTTATTATTGTTGTACTAATATGATCATATACAATTTCAGTATCAAATATCTTAGAGTGATAGACGGTGCCATTCCGTATCTTCCGTAATGAATTAGTCCACTGAGACAGGCGCAAATCAGACAGGTTTCTTGTCCACCATGAAGAAAATAAAATAGTGACTGCTCAACTAAAGAAATCTCGTTCAACCAACAGCCTACCGACCAGACAATCAACCAGTCAGCTAAATGGGGTCAGCCCTAGTTGACATGCTTAAGTACATGGTGTGCGTGCAGGTATCAGTACATACAGTATGTTCTGATGGAGTGTGTTTGACATGTACATCCTCTACGCCACCCAGCCTAAGATCCTGCGCCCAGCGCTGCTCCCTGGTGAAGAGTTTGTGTTGGAGGGTCTTAGAGTGGTCCTGGACCCTGATGGCAGAGAGGAGGCTACGGGGGGGATGCTCGGGGGACCGCACATCCTGCCAGCAGAGGGAGCACTCTTCCTCACCTCCTACCGCATCATCTTCAAGGGCTCCCCACACGACCCACTAGGTAAATCATCCAGCTAGCATCTAATTATACTTTTCCTTCTTGAGGTACCGCATAAGAAGTTGATAGTGCACTTTGGGATTCCCAATGTATATAGGGTATCATTTGAGATGAAGCCTGTTTTGGACTATGTTGTGTGGATGAGGTACATTAGCATAGAAGTGTATGTTGAGGTGGTGTGTGTGTGTGTGTGTGTAGTGGGGGAGCAGGCTGTGATCAGGAGCTTCCCAGTGTCCACCTTGACCAAGGAGAAGAAGATCAGCGTCCAGAACCAACTGCAGCAGAACATGCAGGAGGGACTGCAGCTCCGCTCGGCATCCTTCCAGGTAACACACACACCTACTCCTGATGATGATGAAGGTACATTATTGAAGAGGTGATTATGATTCTATGGGCTTTTCCATTATTGATTTCATAGTGGAGGGATCTGTCTCCGTACGTGGATCTGTCTCCGCTCATTCCTACATTAGTCTATCTCAGACCGCACTGGGACGATTTTGACGCAACTTGGGTGAATGATGTGTCTTGCCATAGAGATCCACCATTTACAAAATTACACTGATTGCCCAAGGCGGGAGCTGTAGTAATTAACTGAAATGTGTCGCCCATGTGTCATTCATGGGCGACGACATGTTTACTGTTCCCATGCCTCTCATTAAGTACACAAAGTCCTATTTCTTAGATTTTAACGTAGTTTTTCCAAGTATGTGAGTGTTCCCTCCTTTTGCCGCAAGCTATGTGTAAGATTGCAGAACATGTACAACAGATTCACAGAGAAGCCAGAATTACTGATCAGTTGTGACATTTGGAGAGATTAAAGGAATGCATATGCTACAGACTCTACCCTATATCCAGGCTGATATCAATACATTTCTTGGAAGTTATACGAGTAACCTATGTTGAGTTTGATTTGAAGGGAAAAAAGGCAACCGTGCACATGTTTTTGGTCTTTCACAATTCATGTAGTGCTGTAAAATTGCTATGGTTCATTCCTATCTTTTTAGTAACACGGACAATAAAACAGGCCTTTATGTGGCGAGGGGGTCACTCGGCCTAGCTGGGCCTGTGGGTGTGTGAGTGTGTGTGTTAGCGAGCAAGAGTGTGTGAGTGTGTTGCTTAAGCCTGGCCAGAGGGCTGTGTCTAAGTCTGGGGTGCATTATCAGGCCTTTATTGAGAGCTGCAGGCTGCTGGGGATCCACAGGAGAGGGGGGGGGGGGGGGGGCTAGGTCTCCTCTCCGCAGGCAGGAACTGGTGGGATGTTGGGGGAGGGATGGATGGGGAGAGGAGGGACTACTGGGTCAGGGCGGTCAATGAGAAGCGGACCTCACTCTGGAAAGACAGTCTGTGTGAAATATGTGAACATTCCGTACATTCTGTTTCCGATTTGCAATTATTAGTATTTACTTCCCTGCGAGGAAAAAAACAACAACATGTGAATAGAAATATGCCGAGTTTTTGGGGCTTCACAGATGTGCATATCTGCCGAGACATTTTGATTTATGAATGCATTATTATTTTCCAGCCATTCCATGGAAAGCCATATGTTTAATCTGGAGCCAATGAGCTCACAGGTTCCCTGATGCGTCCTGTGTCCCCTCCAGTTGATCAAGGTGGCGTTTGACGAGGAGGTGAGCTCAGAGATGGTGGAGGTCTTCAGGAAACACGTCCAGAGGATCCGCTACCCTCAGTCCATCTTCAGCACATTTGCCTTCGCCGCAGGCCAGACCGCTCCCCAACTCATCCTTCCCAAACAGAAGGAGAGGAACACAGGTTTCAGGTCAGTCCCACCTCTGTCTGAGTGGCGCACAGTGACGCACTCTAGTCAACTCGTCAATGTTCTGTTAAAGTTGTTTTTGATGGCAAATCCCATTATGTGTTTGAAAGGTTCCTGTAATACCTCCCACAACAGACACTGCCTGAAAGTGTTTAGAAATCGTCCTTATCTGACACTGGAATCAGACATGATAAATTATGTTCCGGTCTCCTCTTTATCCTCCTCCCCACAGGACGCTGTCCAAGACCATTGTGAAAGGAGCCAAGAGAGCTGGGATGATCACCATGGGCCGTCAGAGTCAGACCACGCTGAAGAAGAACGACAGAGGGAGTCGGATGACCTGGCACGAGGATGATGACATCTCAGGTAGGAGCAGACTGATGTTGAACTCCTACAAGGAAGAAGAGGAGTGGAGTTTTGACGAGCTAGAGTTTCCTGACCTGCTTGTGTGTTCCAGTGTCAGATGAGGGTGAGCCACCCCCCATCAGCACGTTGAGGGCGTCAGAGAAGTCCACCATGGAGCAGCTGGTGGAGCGGGCGTGTTTCCGTGACTACCAGCGGCTGGGCCTGGGCACCATCACAGCCAGCTCCTCCCGCTCTAAGACAGGAGAGCAGTTCAGAGTCACTGCAGTCAACAGACTCTACTCCCTCTGTCGCAGGTACACACAACGCACTTCGTCGTATCAGATAAGAAGTTGGCGCCATGAGCAATGTGTATTGCTCAGAGGTGTATTCAATGTTCATGTATTGGTTGTATCAGATTAAACTGCCATCATAGGTGTCCCAGTAGTGGTCTCCATGCTGAATGGGCTGATGGTGTGTGTAACCCACAGTTACCCAGGGCTCCTGGTGGTTCCCCAGTCGGTGCAGGACAGCAGCCTGCAGAAGGTGGCCCGTTGTTACAGACACAACCGCCTGCCAGTGGTGTGTTGGAAACACCCCCGCACCAAAGCTGTGCTGCTGCGATCCGGAGGCTTCCACGGCAAGAGTGTGGTGGGACTCTTTAAGTCCCAGAACCAATCTTCAACAGGTACATGACACACATTACCAGTCAAAGGTTTGGACACGCATACTCATTTCAGGGTTTTTCTTTATTTGTACTATTTTCTACATTGTACAATAATAGTGAAGACATCAAAACTATGAAATAACACATATGGAATCATGTCGTAACCAAAAAAGTGTGGTGTCTAAATATATTCTTCAAAGTAGCCACCCTTTCCCTTTGACAGCTTTGCACACTCTTGGCATTCTCTCAACCAGCTTCATGAGGTAGTCACCTGGAATGCATTTCAATTAACATGTGATCCTTGTTAAACATTAACTTGTGGAATTTCTTTCCTTCTTATTGTGTTTGAGCCAATCAGTTGTATTGTGACAAGGTAGGGGTGGTAATACAGATTATAGCCCTATTTGGTAAAAGACCAAGCCCATTTTATGGCAAGAACAGCTCAAATAAGCAAAGAGAAACGACAGTCCATCATTACTTTAAGACATGGAGGTCAGTCAATGCGGAACATTTCAATAATTTTCTTCAAGTGCAGTCACAAAAACCAAGTGCTATGATGAAACTGGCTCTCATGAGGACAGACACAGGAAAAGGAAGACCCAGAGTTACCTCTGCTGCAGAGGATAAGTTCATTAGAGTTAACTGCACCTCAGATTGCAGCCCAAATAAATGCTTTACAGAGTTCAAGTAACAGACACATCTCAACATCAACTGTTCAGAGGAGACTGTGAATCAGGTCAAATTACTGCAAAGAAACCACGACTAAAGGACACCAATAAGAGGAAGAGACTTGCTTGGGCCAAAAAACACAAGCAATGGACATTAGACCGGTGGAAATCTGTCTTTTGGTCTGATGAGTCTGTTTGAGATTTTTGGTTCAATCGCAGCGTCTTTGTGAGACACAGAGTAGGTGACCGGATCATATCCACATTCCCACCGTGAAGCATGGAGAAGGTGTGATGGTGTGGAGGTGCTTTGCTGTTAACACCGTGTGTGATTTATTTAGAATTCATGGCGCATTTAACCATTATGGCTACCACAGCATTCTGCAGCGATACGCCATCCAATCTGGTTTGCGCTTAGTGGGACAACCATTTGTTTTTCAACAGGACAATCACCCAACACACCTCCAGGCTGTGTAAGGGCTATTTGACCAAGATGGAGAGTGATGGAGTGCTGCAACATGGCCTCCTCAATCACCCGACCTCAACCCAGTTGAGAGTGTTTTGGGATGAGTTGGGCCGCAGAGTGAAGGGAAAGCAGCCAACAAGTGCTCAGCATATGTGGGCTCTCCTTCAAGACTGTTGGAAAAGAATTCCTCATCAAGCAGGTTGAGAGAATGCCAAGAGTGTGCAAAGCTTTAATCAAGGCAAAGGGTTGCTACTTTAGAGAATCTCAAATAAAAAATATATTTTGATATGTTTAATGTTCCAACCGGACAATTCCTTTGTCTGTACAAATGAAGTGGAACGTAGCTACCGTACATGTGAGCGCGCCAGACCGAGGCTGTGGCACTCTGCCAGACCACTCACTCAAAGAGCCCTTATGAGCCCCTCCTTTAGAGTAGAATCCTCAAAACAGGTTCTAAATACTGTTGACATCTAGTGGAAGCCTTGGGAAGTGAAACATAACTAATATCACCCTGTATCTTCAATGGGGGCTGAGTTGAAAAACTACAAACCTCAGATTTTCCACTTCCTGGTTGGATTTTTTCTCAGGTTTTCGCCTGCCATATGAGTTCTGTTATACTCACAGACATCATTCAAACAGTTTTAGAAACGTCAGACTGTTTTCTATCCAATACTAATAATAATATGCATATATTAGCATCTGGGACAGAGTAGGAGGCAGTTCAATCTGGCCATGCTATTCATCCAAAAGTGAAAATGCTGCCCCCTATCCCAAAAAGGTTAACTAAGGCATATTGAGCTGGGCTAGAGGGTCTACAGTGAAATAAGGCAATAATTACTAACCAAAACAGCAATGCACAAGGCATATTGACATTAGGGAGAGGCATGCGTAGCCGAGTGATCATAGGGGTCCAGTGAGTTGCTCGGCAGGCCGGAGACACGGCAATTCAGACAGCTAGCAGGCTGGGGCTAGCAAGCTAGCAGAAGGGCCTTAGAGGGACGTTGCGACGGAAGAAGTCTGTTGTAGCCCCTTTGTGCTGTTACTTCGGCAAACCAGTCGTCATGGATCAGCAGGTCTCCGCGTGGTAAAATGGTCCAGGCCAAATGGCAAAATAGGTATAGTGGCCAAAGAATTTGTCCGATGTGCCTCTTCAGCTAACAGTCCGATATGCTCTAGACAGCTAGCGGGCCGTGGATAGCAGATGGGCATTCAGGGGACGTCGCGACGGAGGAGCCAGTTGAAAAAAAACCTTGGGCGAATTATGTCGGTAGTCCAGTCGTGATGGGTCAGCAGGGCTCCATGTTGACAGTAAAATGGGTCCAGGCCATTTGGCAAAATGGGTATCGTAGTCCAAGGAGTGGCTGATGGACCTCGTTGGCTAGCCGGTAGATGGGCCTAGCATAGGCTAGCTCCATTGGTTCTTGCTTCGGGACAGAGACGTTAGCCAGGAGAAGCCAATCAGATAGCAGCTAGCTAGCTGCGATGATCCAGGTGGAAAGGTTCAGAGCTTGTGGTAGGAATCCAGAGATATGGAGAAAAATACGTCCGATTTGCTCTGATTTGAGTTGCGCTGTGCAGACTGGCGAGAGTTGTCCGGGCTAAAGGTAGCTGATGACCGCTAGCAGTGGCTAGCTGACTACAAGCTAATTAGCTGGCTAGCTTCTGTTGGGGGTTCTGGTTCAAAAGTAAAGAAAATAGCAGATCTATACCACATTGGGTGAGGCGGATTGCAGGAGAGTATGTTGAAGTTGACGTTAAGAAAAATATACAAAATATATGCGTAGAAAAAATATGTACACGGGACACGACAAGACAAAAGACGTCTGACTACGCCATCTTGGATTAGAATTAGAACTATTATTCTACAGTGTAGAAAAACTCTTGAATGAGTGTGTCCAAACTTTTGACTTGTACTGTACATTACTTACACACACCTGTAGAAACCTTTTGATACCATTCTCGTAAGGCGTACACCGTACGGAATTTAAAGGACTTGCATTACACAGTCATGTTACACCATTTTGACCATTGATGATGAATATGTCTAATGACTGGTGTCCTCTCCCTCTAGCCCCTGCCAACTCTTCAGAGTTGTCCAGTAGTCTGGAGCAGGAGAAGTATCTACAGGCCATCCTCAACTCCATCCCTGTCTACTTCAAACTGAACGGCAGCAACACTCTGTCCAACCGCTCTCTCATCGGCCTCTCACCAGGTATCCCCTGCTCTGATCTGCTCTGCTCTGGGCTCTGTTCTGCTATGGGCTCCGCTCTGGATTCTGTCCTGCTCTAGACTGGTGGTATTTTTCCCACTCTGTCACAATTGTTTTTGTGTGTTTGTTCTCGTTCCTTCAGTTTTATTCTGCTGATTATCTTAGTGAGGTTTCCTCTGGGCCGCTGCCTGTTATTTATGTTGTATCCGTTGTGTTTGGAAGGAACTGCGGCACAATGTTGTGGTTATGTAAGAGGAACAGGACACCCAGGGGTCACCCTCCATCCATCTCCCCAGACTTCACCCCACCGCCGAGTGGAAGTCCAGAGAGCTGTGTGACCAGCACATACCCTACGCAAAGTCAGCGGGATTCTGTTTCCCATGTAACCACAATAGATCTTTAGTCTCTGGGAACTGGATCAAAACACACCCTGAATCAGTGTCAATGGCATCCATCTCCCAGCTTTAAGATCTACGTCTGCAGGGATCAAATAGTCTTAAAGGGGGAAATAGGATTCCCAAGGCTTGATAGCTTCAGACTTTCTGATTATGTTCAGATCCGCTGATTGGAACTTAAGCAACGGGACACGATTGTCTAGTGTGAGCCCAAGGCTTAGGCCTAATTTGAAACACAGCAATCAGTATTTTTCCTAAATGTAGGTAACGCAACTCTGTTCGCTCGCCTCATTTAACTCTTAAATAATCCCTGTTTGCGTTCAATCTGGCCTAATCTCCCAGGTCTGTGTCCATTTTGGGAGGTATCTGAGACACACTGTTGGGTAGTTATGTTCTCAGATGCTGTGTCTGACAAATATAGATGGTTAGTCATCCAGGCATGGTTTTCATTCCCTGTCCTCTCTGGGTTTGTGTTACTGTGTTTGTCCTGGTTACAGCTGAATGGTGGTGTTATCCCCGTTTCATGCCTGTGTGTCCTCTTCAGGCAGTGAAAGGAGGACATCTAGAATACCAAAGATGGCTCCCGTCCATTTGGACATGCCCTTCTCCAACAGCTTTGCCAGAGGAGGTGAGTGCTGTGCCCACGTGTCACTTCCTCAAAGTCCAGTATATCACACTGCAACCGCAGTTCTGGAAATAAACTGGCCCCCTTTTGGTCTATGACTCAGCTTTATTTGCCATTAATACACATGGTGATGGTCTGTGTGCTACATGTTCATTAGGGTAGCAGATGTGCCCCGCTCGTGCACTATGCTAGTAGGTCACAACTTCATATGAACAGATTGACACATTTCCACTTCAACATGGTAAACATCCTATAGGAGGAGTACATAATGCACGTGGATTTCACTGGAGTTTTCTGACCGTTTACAGTAATGGTATGGGGTGGAATGACACGTTAGGCAAATTACTGTGCATGGCCCAGTCCAATACACTGAGCAGTTTCCGTTTCAAATATAGCACATGCTGTGGTCTCCGAACATCCCATCGTAGTGTAATATTAACAAGGAGGTTGATCTGTTTATTGATGCTATTTATTCATGCTAATTCATCTGTTGATCTCTTAACTCTTATTGAACATGGTCTAGTTGTATCTTACCAAATAAATGTGACCTAGTAGTCTGGTATGCCCAGTGAAGATGTGTCCTAGATTTTCTGGAAATTACAAGATGTCTGTTATTGGCATGCAGCTGTCTGCATCATGGTTTGAGAGAAGTCTTCTCTGGAAGTTGAAGTGCATAAGTGTATTGTTAGGTTAGTTGCCACAGTTCCTGTAATATTTAAACACAAGATTGCTATACCCAAAGGTGACTTTCAAGGTCATTGCCAGCAGCATTAAGTGGAGTTTGATTTGTAATCTTCAAATATTTCCAGTAGCATGGCTTCTGTGGGATATTCATCATCGTTTTTAAGCAACATTGTGGTGGAACCCTGCACGAAGCCTTCACCATGTGCTGCCACTTTTAAGAGTGCATCAGCAGTAAGGAAGGAGGAAATAAAGACAGCTCTTTCAGTTCTCTGGAAGGGAAATCTTGGTTGGCACAACATTTTGATTGCGTGTGCTATGCTGCAGAAGTCATTGTTTATTTTCAGCGTGTTTAGTTTATAAAGTGTTTAACTCAATGGTCTACAATGTCATGCATGTTACCTCCATCCTGTTCATCTCAAGACTGAATTGCAAATTCATATTTTCATTTGGTTTTCATATCTTTCCACCATCCAACCCTGTTGGTCTCTTAAGTCTGGAGCCTAGCTCCCCATTTTAATTTTATTTCACCTTTATTTAACCAGGTAGGCCAGTTGAGAACAAGTTCTCAGTTACAACTGCGACCTGGCCAAGATAAAGCAAAGCAGTGCGACATAAACCACAACACAGAGTTGCACATGGAATAAACAAACATAGTCAACCCATGTCCTGGTCCCTTGATGTAACCCCCCAGGTAACCTTATGACTGTGTGCGGCACGAAGTTGCCCCTACGGTTGGGGGATTGAGTGTGTGCTGGTATGTTATGTCCATCTGATGTTGTGATCTTTCTGTGCCCCCCTCACCCCGCATCCATTACCTGCCAGTGCTTGGGTACAGAGATAAGCTATTCACTCATTCAAACCAAAAACCTGCCACTAAGGGGAGAATCCAAAATCAAGGTATAGTGGATATGTCTACTCTCTTCAGATCTCCCCCCCCTCTCTTTCTCCAACCCTCTTCATTAACATCATATTCTTATTTCCTTGTCATTGATTCTATGTAACCCACACTCATGCCTCTGTAACAGTTAAAAACGTATCCTGTGTCCGGTGTGCTCATCTCTCTTTTGAGTAATAAGGAGTATCTCTGTAGAGATTCTTAGTTTCACCCATTGCTTCCTCTTTTGGTGCGCTTGGGCAAGGCTGTGGTTCTTCTCTGCTGGAAAATAATCTGACTGTGGTCCACTTCAGGGTAAATGTGGGCCACTTGTCACTGAATGTGATGTCTCAGCAGTTGTGGATGTGGTCAGTCAGCAGTCTTGGCCCTAAGGGAGGTACTGTTGGCCCAGCTCAGTCATGACAGGCAGCTCGGGAAGGAGGCCTCTGTGGCTTAACCTCTGCAGTGTATTCAATGTGTGTCTAGCCGTCTCAAGCCGAGATAGGATTTAGAATGTAAGTTACCTGTCTATTGGTTGATGGTTTGATTGGTTGAGAGCTCACTATAAATTGTTGTAATTGATATCCGGCAGTTTAATTGGACGATGTACTCCATGCCAAAGCTGCTTAAACGCTAAATGTGGTGTCCTTTTCCTGATCTACAGCCTGGCTCAGACAGGGCCCCTAGGGGCAGTAACAACAGCATAAGCAAAGCAGAGGAAGTATGGTTTATCACAAAAGGTTCTATCATATACAGATCTTTATTGTAGGTATCTTGGTGGGAGTGGTTTGTCAAAGAGAAATGAGCATCGTTCAGTTTCTTCCCCTTGGATTAGTGAATGAATAGATCTGTGCCCGTAGATTTGAGTCCAAATTCTATTCTTCAATGTGTTAATATGCTGTAGTCATCATGTCGCTATGTGCCATTTTGTCATTATCATTCCGTTATCTGTTTCCCCGGTATGGTGGTCTCGGCTGTTTGTGCTTAACCAACCCCTCTCTGTGGTCATACACTGTCATGTCAAAGTGAGTATTGAGTATTGAACCAGGCTAGTTAGCGCCTGTGTGTTCCAGCCCTCTACAGGCCTGCAGTGCCAAGTCTAACTGTACTTCTCTCTCTCTCTCTCTGTGTTGTTGCAGGTGTCTGGGCCAGCCTGCGTTCCAGCAGCCGCTTCAGCCAGCACCCTTCTGCAACCGATGTTGGTGCCAGGCTGGCAGGGAAGGATTTGGCGCCCCCTGCAGGCAGCGAGAGCCTGCATGCCCAGCTCCTCAAACAGCAGGCTGCCCTCTACATTTTTGGAGAGAAGTCCCACCTCAGGGTAAGATGAGAGCTGGGTCCAAACTTTTAGGGGATGATGAGTCCATAGAGTGTGTGTGTGTGTGTGTGTGTGTGTGTGTGTGTGTGTGTGTGTGTGTGTGTGTGTGTGTGTGTGTGTGTGTGTTCAACGTAAAGCTTTGTTGTTATTGGGACCTTCAGGTAGAATTCTCAGTAGGGGTCTAGATACACTGTGCCACAGAGTTATGGAGTATTTGTCTATGTGAGGGCTGGTACATTTTTACAGGATGGGGAATCAGGTCACTCCAGTCTAGAATGTGTAACCACTGTTTTGTTCCAGCAAACTACATTTCCAAACTGATAAGGGGACTCTTCATTGCAATTAATCAAAATGATGATTTATTATTAATACAGTCCCACATCTCTGATAATATTACATGTGGACTGTTGTTGGAACGTTCTGCTCGTTTCAGTGACTTGTTCGAGTGGAGCAGTGTGTGTGTGTGTGTTGAATGTGAAATTGATATTATTTTCCTTGGCTAGAAGAGGTTATAAATAAATGTGAGCGTGGTGGAGTCGCCAGCTGTGCGGGTGGCTGTGATTGGCCAGTGGCCACATTGACAGAGACAGTCTTCTCTTAAATGAAACTTCTACTTCCCTATTTTTACCTCATACAGTACGTCCCAAGTATTTCATATGTTCCCTATCTTTGTCTTCTGCTTTAAACATTTTTGAATTTTTGTCAGTCAGTTTTGTCAGTCAGTCTTTTAATCGGTCTTTCAGAGTGTTATTTTAATGTCTGCGTCTACCTGTGATAGTTGACTCTCTGGGACTGTTCATTTTCATTGACATTTCTCCTGTTTTGTCAGGGCTTCAAACTGGACTCTACTCTGAACTGTGAACTGGTGCCTGTGGACTTTGCTGACACGCGCCAGATCAAAGGTGCCTTTAAGAAGCTGCTGAGGGCCTGTGCTCCGAGCGCTACGTCTTCAGACACACAGGACTCCTTCTTCAAAGCCCTGGAGGACTCTGAGTGGATCCTTCAGGTGAGCTCCCATCAAATACACAAACTCACCAATACACATGCATACACACCCTCCTACGGTTTACACAACAACTCACTGACCCTCAGTGAGAGATCTGTGACAATGAGCAAGCGGCGTGCTCTCCATGTTCTTTCTGTGTGACTGACCTCATCCTATATTCTCTCCTCATCCAATAAGTTTATTTTCCAAGGGAAATTATAATGATATAAACAGACATGGGAGAACCACCAAATTGTTATCATAGTGACCCTCGCAGCGTATGGCCCTGCATTAAATGTGTCATAAACTACAGAACAATATTATCTGGGAGAAGCCCTGCTCAGGCTCCACACCGTCTTCACAGGAACAGCTTAACGGCATGAACTAACTGTGTGTGTGTGTTCCCTGCAGCTTCACAAGCTCCTGCAGTTGGCCCTGATTCTGGTGGAGCTGCTGGACAGTGGCTCATCCGTCCTGCTGAGTCTGGAGGATGGCTGGGACATCACCACACAGGTGAGCCTCACGAGCACACACACACACTGCCTCTCCCCCAGCAGGAGTAGTGGAAGAGAGGGACTGGGGATATAGGAGGGTGGGTAGGAGAGAGAGGGGGACTGGGTGTAGGAGGGTAGGAGAGGGACTGGGAGAGTAGGAGAGAGAGGGGGACTGGGTGTAGGAGGGTAGGAGAGAGAGGGGGACTGGGTGTAGGAGGGTAGGAGAGGGACTGGGAGGGTAGGAGAGAGGGGGACTGGGTGTAGGAGGGTAGGAGAGAGAGGGGGACTGGGTGTAGGAGGGTAGGAGAGGGACTGGGAGGGTAGGAGAGAGAGGGGGACTGGGTGTAGGAGGGTAGGAGAGAGAGGGGGACTGGGTGTATGAGGGTAGGAGAGGGACTGGGAGGGTAGGAGAGAGAGGGGGACTGGGTGTAGGAGGGTAGGAGAGAGAGGGGGACTGGGTGTAGGAGGGTAGGAGAGGGACTGGGAGGGTAGGAGAGAGAAGGGGGACTGGGTGTAGGAGGGTAGGAGGGGGACTGGGTGTAGGAGGGTAGGAGAGAGAGGGGGACTGGGTGTAGGAGGGTAGGAGAGAGAAGGGGGACTGGGTGTAGGAGGGTAGGAGAGAGAGGGGGACTGGGTGTAGGAGGGTAGGAGAGAGAGGGGGACTGGGTGTAGGAGGGTAGGAGAGAGAGGGGGACTGGGTGTAGGAGGGTAGGAGAGAGAGGGGGACTGGGTGTAGGAGGGTAGGAGAGAGAGGGGGACTGGGTGTAGGAGGGTAGGAGAGGGACTGGGAGGGTAGGAGAGAGAGGGGGACTGGGTGTAGGAGGGTAGGAGAGGGACTGGGAGGGTAGGAGAGAGAAGGGGGACTGGGTGTAGGAGGGTAGGAGGGGGACTGGGTGTAGGAGGGTAGGAGAGAGGGGGACTGGGTGTAGGAGGGTAGGAGAGAGAAGGGGGACTGGGTGTAGGAGGGTAGGAGAGAGAGGGGGACTGGGTGTAGGAGGGTAGGAGAGAGAGGGGGACTGGGTGTAGGAGGGTAGGAGGGGGACTGGGTGTAGGAGGGTAGGAGAGAGGGGGACTGGGTGTAGGAGGGTAGGAGAGAGAAGGGGGACTGGGTGTAGGAGGGTAGGAGAGGGACTGGGAGGGTAGGAGAGAGTGGGAAGAAAAGGAAAAGAGAGACATCTTGGCTGAAACGTCTACACCCAGGGTGTAGTGAAACGTCTACACCCAGGGTGTAGTGAAACGTCTACACCCAGGGTGTAGTGAAACGTCTACACCCAGGGTGTAGTGAAACGTCTACACCCAGGGTGTAGTGAAACGTCTACACCCAGGGTGTAGTGAAACGTCTACACCCAGGGTGTAGTGAAACGTCTACACCCAGGGTGTCAAACATACGGCTGAGGTCCAATCCAGCCCCACGGGTGGTTTGATTTAAAAAGTGTGTGTGTGTATATACAGTATATCACAAAAGTGAATACACCCCTCACATTTTTGTAAATATTTGAGTATATCTTTTCATGTGACAACACTGAAGAAATGACACTTTGCTACAATGTAAAGTAGTGAGTGTACAGCTTGTATAACAGTGTAAATTTGCTGTCCCCTCAACACACAGCCATTAATATCTAAACCGCTGGCAACAAAAGTGAGTACACCCCTAAAAAAATGTCCAAATTGGGCCCAAAGTGTCAATATTTTGTGTGGCCACCATCATTTTCCAGCACTGCCTTAACCCTCTTGGGCATGGAGTTCACCAGAGCTTCACAGGTTGCCACTGGAGTCCTCTTCCACTCCTCCATGACGACATCATGGAGCTGGTGGATGTTAGAGACCTTGCACTCCTCCACCTTCCGTTTGAGGATGCCCCACAGATGCTCAATAGGGTTTAGGTCTGGAGACATGCTTGGCCAGTCCATCACCTTTACCCTCAGCTTCTTTAGCAAGGCAGTGGTCGTCTTGGAGGTGTGTTTGGGGTCATTATCATGTTGGAATACTACCCTGCGGCCCAGTCTGCGAAGGGAGGGGATCATGCTTTGCTTCAGTATGTCACAGTACATGTTGGCATTCATGGTTCCCTCAATGAACTGTTGCTCCCCAGTGCCGGCAGCACTCATGCAGCCCCAGACCATGACACTCCCACCACCATGCTTGACTGTAGGCAAGACACACTTGTCTTTGTACTCCTCACCTGGTTGCCGCCACACACGCTTGACACCATCTGAACCAAATAAATGTATCTTGGTCCCATCAGACCACAGGACATGGTTCCAGTAATCTATGTCCTTAGTCTGCTCGTCTTCAGCAAACTATTTGCGGGCTTTCTTGTGCATCATTTTAGAAGAGGCTTCCTTCTGGAACGACAGCCATGCAGACCAATTTGATGCAGTGTACGGCTTATGGTCTGAGCACTGACAGGCTGACTTCAACCCCTGCAGCAATGCTGGCAGCACTCATATGTCTATTTCCCAAAGACAACCTCTGGATATGACGCTGAGCACATGCACTCAACCTCTTTGGTCGACCATGGCGAGGCCTGTTCTGAGTGGAACCTGTCCAGTTAAACCGCTGTATGGTCTTGGCCACCGTGCTGCAGCTCAGTTTCAGGGTCTTGGCAATCTTCTTATAGCCCAGGCCATCTTTATGTAGAGCAACAATTATTTTTTTCAGCTCCTCAGAGAGTTCTTTGCCATGAGGTGCCATGTTGAACTTCCAGTGACCAGTCAGTATGAGGGAGTGTGAGAGAGAGGACACCAAATTTAACACACCTGCTCCCCATTCACACCTGAGACCTTGTAACACTAATGAGTCACATGACACCGGGGAGGGAAAATGACTAATTAGGCCCAATTTGGACATTTTCACTTAGGGGTGTACTCACTTTTGCTGCCAGTGGTTTAGACATTAGTGGCTGTGTGTTGAGTTATTTTTAGGGGACAGCAAATTTACACTGTTATACAAGCTGTACACTCACTACTTTACAGTGTAGCAAAGTGTCATTTCTTCGGTGTTGTCACATGAAAAGATATTTACAAAAATGTGAGGGGTGTACTCACTTTTGTGATATACTGTATATATATTTCCCCCCCCCAAAAAAAGACCCTGTCTTTCAAAGATAACTCGTCAAATCCAAAAAACTTCACAGATCTTCATTGTAAAGGGTTTAAACACTGTTTCCCATGCTTGTTCGATGAACCATAGACAATTAATGAACATGCACCTGTGGAACGGTCATTAAAGACACTAACAGTGTACAGACGGTAGGCAATTAAGGTCACAGTTATGAAAACTTAGGGCACTAAAGAGGCCTTTCTACTGACTTTCTAAAAATACCAAAAGAAAGATGCCCAGGGTCCCTGCTCATCTGCGTGAACGTGCCGTAAGCATGCTGCAATGAGGCATGAGGACGGCAGATGTGGCCAGGGCAATAAATTGCAATGTCCGTACTGTGAGACGCCTAAGACAGCGATACAGGGAGACATGACGGACAGCTGATCGTCCTCGCAGTGGCAGTCCACGTGTAACACCTGCACAGGATCGGTACATCTAAACATCACACCTGCGGGACAGGTACAGGATGGCAACAACAACTGCCCGAGTTACACCAGGAATGCACAATCCCTTCCATCAGTGCTCACACTGTCCACAATAGGCAGAGAGAGGCTGGACGAGAGGCTGGACTGAGGGCTTGTAGGCCTGTTGTAAGGCAGGTCCTCGCCAGACATCACCGGCAACAATGTTGCCTATGGTCACAAACCCACCGTTGCTGGACCAGACAGGACTGGCAAAAAGTGCTCTTCACTGACGAGTCGCGGTATTGTCTCACCAGGGGTGGTGGTCGGATTCGCGTTTATGTCGAAGGAATGAGTGTTACACCGAGGCCTGTACTCTGGAGCGGGATCGATTTGGAGGTGGAGGTTCCGTCATGGTCTGTGGCGGTGTGTCACAAAATCATCGGACTGAGCTTGTTGTCATTGCAGGCAATCTCAACGCTGTGCGTTACAGGGAAGACGTGGTAGGCGACCCCCGGGATGCTGGCCTTCTAGGCAGAGTTCCTCTGTCCAGTGTCTGTTCTTTTGCCCATCTTAAACTTTTCTTTTTATTGGCCAGTCTGAGATATTACTTTTTCTTTGCAACTCTGCCTAGAAGGCCAGCATAACGGAGTCGCCTCTTCACTGTTGACGTTGAGACTGGTGTTTTGCTGGCACTATTTAATGAAGCTGCCAGTTGAGGACTTGTGAGGCATCTGTTTCTCAATCTAGACACTCTAATGTACTTGTCCTCTTGCTCAGTTGTGCACCGGGGCCTCCCACTCCTCTTTCTATTCTGGTTAGAGTCAGTTTACACTGTTCTGTGAAGAGTTGTGCACAGCGTTGTATGAAATCTTCAGTTTCTTGGCAATTTCTCACATGAAATAGCCTTCATTTCTCAGAACAAGAACAGACTGATGAGTTTCAGAAGAAGGTTCTTTGTTTCTAGCCATTTGGAGCCTGTAATCGAACCCACAAATGCTGATGCTCCAGATACGCAACTAGTCTAAAGAAGGACAGTTTTATTGCTTCTTTAATCAAAACAACAGTTTTCAGCTGTGCTAACATAATTGCAAAATGGTTTTCTAATGATAAATTAGCCTTTTAAAATGATAAACTTGGATTAGCTAACACAACGTGCCATTGGAACAAAGGAGTGATGGTTGCTGATAATGGGTCTCTGTACGCCTATGTAGATATTCCATTTAAAAAAAAAAGCTGTTTCCAGCAACAATAGTCATTTACAGCATTAACTAAATCTACGCTGTATTTCTCATCAATTTGATGTTACTTGAACCCCAAACTTTTGAACGGTAGTAAATCAATGAAATGAAAGCTAGACAGTCGGAGCGTATAATTTTTTTTTAAAGCGATGGTTATAGGGGCCAATTTTTACTAAATATAACACATTTTCCCTCCGGGACCTCGTTGAAGACTGTATGCAGCCTCCATGGCAAAATTAGTTTGACAACCCTGGTCTACACTTACAGGTAAGGAAATAGGTCATCACGTCATCAGGTCAAACACACAGCTACGCCTTTAGTTTCAACGACTTATTTCCAAAGTTGTTCTGGCACTACACTACCAGACAACCTGGTTAGTACACCATGCTGAAATGTGGTGTAACGATGCTGAGGCTGTAGGGCCCTATGTCACTGTATGTATGATTTCAATCGTGAAAGTGCTTGATTCTGTTTTTTAGGAGAGTAAACACAAGCTTGTTTTTATCCTAATCTTTTTTTATTTTCCTGTTCGCTCAGCGTTTTGTCACATTTTTGCACTGTGAGCTCACATTTTCCATGCCGACCTGTTAAGTGAGCGTGTGTTATTGGGGATGGCATTGTGCGCGTGGCCTCCCAATGTGTTTACTGGGCCCGTAAAGCCCATGGCTGTCGTGTAAAAGCACTGGTGTAGCCTCGCTTCCCGTGCCTGGCACGTGTCAGGCCCAGAACATCTTGCTCATCACGGTGGGGCCTGATCAGCCTTGCTCCAGGAAATGGGCTCCATATGCCTTGGCTCTTCATCTCCTGACCAACTCGTAGACACCCAGCAGAGGAGAAGCAGATCCCTGTGTTTCTCGCTCTCCCCTCTTTCCTTTCTAATCGCCCCCTCTTCAGTGATGGTGCTATGGTCATTTAGGAGCTTAGGTCTGTACTGGGGAGGACCGCTGGGCTGTGATGAAGAGGACTTTTCACCAACTCCAGAAAGCCTGCAAAGCCTGCTCTGTTTTTTTGGAGGGTACAGTGGTGCTCTAGAGAGGGAGTGCAATCTGTTTCCCTCATTCATTCCACATGCATCAGGGTTCATCGGTTAGCTGACACAGAGAGGGATCCAGGCCAAGTGCCGGCAGCATGTGTGCAGTCAGACGACAGGCTCTTACAGATATCAGCCCTAACCGTCCCACTGCATATAGAGGGAGAGGATTCAAACCATAGACAGGAAAGGTAGTGTAACCACAGACCAGGGAGAACAGAGGTTACTGGTTTGGAAAACGGGGTCAATGGAGACCTCTCCTCGTCACCTACCCCTCTGTCACAGAAATCCTAAGTCCTTGTCACGCCATTGACAGTTGGCAGCTTAGTCAGTCTTCTGAGTTTTAAAAGACTTCAAGAGTTTTATTTAATTCCCACCCTCTAACTCCCCCCGTGTCTCTCTTTCTCTCTCTCTCTCTCTCTCTCTCTCTCTCTCTCTCTCTCTCTCTCTCTCTCTCTCTCTCTTTTTCTTTCTCTCGGTGTCTCTCTTGCCGATGTTCTCTCTCTTTCTCCCTCTCCCTTTCTCTCTCCCTCCAGGTGGTGTCCCTGGTCCAGCTGCTGAGTGACCCGTTCTACCGGACTCTGGAGGGCTTCCAGGTGCTGCTGGAGAAGGAGTGGCTGTCCTTCGGCCACAAGTTCAGCCAGCGCTCCAACCTGACCCCCAGCAGCCAGGGCAGTGGTTTCACGCCCATCTTTCTGCAGTTCCTGGACTGCGTGCACCAGGCAAGCCTTGCACACCCACCTCCGAGGCCCACACCCCTTTCATTACCCCCCGTCCACACCCCTCTTCAACCCCTTCCCTCCCACCATACCTCCTCCGTGAGCTCATCACATTCCTTCAGAGAAGAGAAGAGGAGGCGGAGGAGGAGAGAGACTCAGCTGTCATTATCTATGGACTCGGTTGATTTTTTGTACTCTGCAATCCCCACATCGGATAAGTAATTTAGACAGAGTTGTACGCTGGGGAGTTTCAGCTGCAGGGCTGTTGCCCAGATGGTCTGTGAACCCCACGGTCAGTGCTGTGCTTTTCCGTGCTAGTGTTTTTCACCATCCTCTATGCATTTCCTCAGTGTTAAGAGCACCGAGTGGGAAAATTGCAGTTGTGGGGATTAAAAGTCTCTCTCCTTGGAAGGCGGGGTGAGGAGGGTGCAGCTGAAGTGGATTGGGTTTTACATGCTCAAATGCTAACTTTAGAGAACGTTGTGTTTTCTGTCTCCCCCAGGGTCCGGCAGGCCAACTCCCATACACTTACATCAACACATAGTTTCTGAGTTTGTCTTTTGTAACTGGAGGGGCGTCTGCCAAGGAGGCCCTACAGAGGTTCTCTAGGGCCGAAGTGCGATAAAAAGGGGGAGAGGGAGTTTGATGAGTTTCTGAAAATAGAAGTTCCTCATCTCAGACACAGCTGTTGTTTTCGCCAGTACGCCCAGGTGGCCCAAAACATGCAAAAGAGCGGCAAGGTCCTCTCGCTTGGCCACTGCTACACATTGCTGGACCGCTGCCTTCTAGCTCGGCCCTGCTTTTGTCTGAGAGTGATGATGTCAGTCACTGGCCTTTGCTCCCTGGTCTCCATTTAATTCTGCCAGTAATGGGGAGTGTATGTAGTCATAACGGACCCATCTGTAGTCATAACACAGGGACATGCTCCAGCCATCACAATGTGTCACCTTTCTCTCTCTCTCTCTCTCTCTCTCTCTCTCTCTCTCTCTCTCTCTCTCTCTCTCTCTCTCTCTCTCTCTCTCTCTCTCTCTCTCTCTCTCTCTCGCCACCTCTCTCTCGCCACCTCTCTCTCGCCACCTCTCTCTCGCCACCTCTCTCTCTCTCTCTCTCGCCACCTCTCTCTCTCTCTCTCTCGCCACCTCTCTCTCGCCATTTCTCCTCATTGCAGATCCAGGACCAGTGCCCCTTGGAATTTGAGTTTAATCAGCACTATCTGAAGTTCCTGGCATACCACTACATCTCCAACCGCTTCAAGAACTTCCTCCTGGACTCCGACTACGAACGCCTGGAGCATGGTCAGTATAGTACAAATACAGTGTAAAGGGATGATTTAACAGTAAGGCCATTAACATCTGTACGTGTATTTAAAGTCTTTGGCAGGGTTGCGGGATTCAACAGGCAGAGTGTTGAAACTACTGTTCTGTCTGTGAAATGATAGTGTGTAATGATAGTGTAATGGGTCAGGTATTTCAGAATACTGACATGTTGCTGTGAAGCACTTCTAAATTACCTAGATCCTATCTCTTATCTTAGATCAGGGATTTGTCAGCGAACAGTGGTAGTGTGTCTCGGCCTGTTGAACAACCTCGTCTTTGTCTCACTCTTCAAAAGGCACATTGTTCGAGGACAAGCCGGGAGACAAGCAGGCCAGGAGGGGGGTCTGTATCTGGGAGTGTATCAGCAGAATGCACCGGAGGAGTCCACTGTTCTTCAACTACCTGTACAGTCCCACAGAGGCTGAGGTGACTGCTTGTTTGTGTGTCTTGTATGTTGCAACTCCCCAAGCAAGTTTGCTGCCATCTCTGATACGTAGCGTTGGTACTTCATTCTGTTTGTGTATGTCAGCCAGATCCCCAATGGCCTTTTCTCTAGTTCACCCACTGACTCACACTTACGCACACCCATGTTCTCCTGTTCTGGACGTCCTCAGTAGAGATACACAGGGATCTTCACACTTTCCAGAGCAGCCAGTCCAGCTGCTAAAACTTCAGATCTCTCCCAGATGACATCCACAATGATGGATGGCCAGTCTGCCACTCTCTTGCATCAGATGATGCCTTATTGCGATGACCTTCCAGTGTTCCTCTCCCAGTCCTGCTGAATGTTCTGTAGCAGACTGTTGATGTCGATGAAGACCGTGAGTCACAGGCCCAGGAGAGCCCAGCTGAACTCTGTTAGCAGTTTCTTATCAGTGTTGTTCGGGATCTTTTAATATCTGTGGTCGTAAAGGAAGCGTCTCGCTTAGCCTCTTCCAACTCCCGGACAGGGACTTTCTGATGTTGCTGTTTAACCCTGTCTTGGCATATGTCTGGTCTTCAACTTCAAAGTCCATCCCAATGGGTTAGTTGTGTTCATGGGAACCGTAAATCCTCTTCCCACTGGCCAGCGATCGCGGCGGCTGTACCCATTATTTCAGGGGCGTATAAATCAGTAGGAGGCAAACAGCCTGCGTGTTTGTACACCCCGGGCCCCGACGTGATTAAGTGTTTGGGGGAAGTGTTAGGTCCGGTGGGCCACATTCTTTCCCACTGGCTGTTGACAGTGGTGTACTCACTGAGAGATTGGACAGATTCACATCATTGGGGAAAGAACTCTACTCTACACACTTGATTTCAAACTAGCCAAAATAGATATTTGTCTCATGTGTTATCTGTGTAAACATATCAGATTATCATAATTTGTTTTTTGTTGTTTCATATGTTATTTAGCCGGTGCTCAAGCCCTCTATTAGCATCCCTGCTTTGAGGAAGTGGGACTTCTTCACGGGGGAGACCCTGTGCACAGGCCCGTCCTATGACTGGAGGATGCTGGCTGTCAGGTCGGAGAACATGGAGGAGACGGACACCATCGCCACCAGCAAGAGGAGGATCGTGTGGCCCTGCTACAGCAGTGTGGGGCGCGCCCAGCCTGACGCCATCACCAAGCTCCTGGCTGTGAGTTCTAAAAGTCTGAGTTGGGATGATGTTATCCATGCCTGACTATGTGTCTGACACTGATGAGAGCCCTGTTGTTGTTGCAGGACATAGAGCGGCTGGAGGGGGAGATGAGCCAAGCACCAGAGAGGTGGCAGGCCACTCTGGAGAGGGTCCGAGTCAGTATCCAGGAGGACCTCAAACAGGAGGGAAATGTTAGACAAACACAACACACTTTCCCATGTTTTCTCCTCTTCCCCCGACTCCTGTTTCCCATAAACCTCACTTAGCCTGAACTAGACAGCACTGTTTGACTCGTCAATCTGTGACAGACCATCGGGAGGATGTTTTGTCTAATGTTTCATGGCTTTTCTTATTCCATCCGTCTTGTCTGTTTTGCAGCTCCGCAAGCAGTCTGCGTCCACCTCGGGGCTGATCCCCACGTCCAGTCTGCAGGCGTTCCAGAGACGTTCCATACTGCACCTGCCTGACACTGGCTTGGGGGAGGACAGCAGCCCCACTGCCACTAACGGGGTCAACCGCCGGGCCGCCACACTCTACAACCAGTTCACCCCCAAGAATGAGGAAAACAGGTGGGTCTCCACTCCCAGCACTGAGACGGCAAACAGGGACCGGGACTTCCAATTAGTCCTGTTTCCTCACCCAACTCCTCTGTAAAGCGTTGACACACAGACAGAATCTCTCTACCAAGCAGATGTTTTAAATTCATCTTAATGGTGTTTTATTCAGATCGTTTGAGGGGATTCTTTACAAACGAGGAGCACTGCTGAAAGGATGGAAACCTCGCTGGTTTGTTTTGGACATTACAAAACACCAAGTGAGTATTACAGCATGTTGCTACCAGTCTGTTCCAGACAATGTCTCCACTCCTATGCCAGTGGTGTTATATGTGTGTGTGTGTGTGTGTGTTGTCCCAGCTGAGGTACTACGACACGGGGGAGGACACTAACTGCCGGGGCCACATTGACCTGGCGGAGGTGGAGTCAGCTCTGATCGCCACCCCCACCATCGGAGCTCCTAAACACATCAGTGAGAAGGCCTTCTTCGACGTGAGTGTCTCTCTGGTTCTCCATTCCTCTGTCTGCTTGTGATCTTGTGATCTTTTCTTGTGTTCTGTGGTAGAATACACTTCAGCCATGGCAGTATCAGGCTCTGTATGTCACATCCCACCTCTCCTGTCACTGTTGAACCATTGGTTGGGTGTTGTCATTCCAGCTGAAGACCACCAAGCGAGTGTACAACTTCTGCGCCTCGGATGCCCAGAGCGCCCATCAGTGGATGGATAAGATCCAGAGCTGCATCTCCGACGCGTGACCTCTGAACTCCCCAGCCAGGGCGTGGTCGGGATGTGGTCAGGTCACTGCATTAACACTAAGTGCAGCAAGGTGGATGAGGGCAGAGACTGTGGGCACATATATACAGTACATATTCAGCTCAGTCACCATGGGAGTGGCTTTAACATGAGGACCACAGTGATCTAAGTGCCTGTTAGAGGAGGCTATGCCATACATCCATCCATCCTGCTGCCTTGCAGGACTTCAGGCAGTCTTCACTCTGTCTGCCTGACAGCTTTAGCAGGAGTTGATGAATGTGTCCTGGTCTCTGCCGTCAGCTCTCTCTGTACTGTACCTTGTTACTGCTACAGGGATCAACACTTATAGTGAAAAGTAAATGGCTGAAACGGATGGCTGAGCACTACTAAGGATAGTTTATGCCATTTCAGTTGTAAATAGATAAAAGCAATAGCACTGGCCATTTTAAACTGTGGGTTCAATATATAAACGAAAATATATAAAACATACAAGAGAATTTATATTAGATATTTTACAATGAGGAAAAGGTGTTGCTGCTTGACAAAAGGTCTAAACCACCAAAAACGGAGGTTTTGAAAATGCACAATATGACAAGGCAATTTGTTTGCACTTAGTTCTATAATATGCACTCCATATAGAATGATAGATTTTCTTACTGAAGCGAACAGCCAGGCAAAAGGCATTACTTTATAATGATGTATAAAAGGACCTTTTCCTTATCAAGACAAATTGCAAGAGAGAAACAACACTAAAGTTCAAAACATTATATTTAAGTGATGTCCTCTATTTTTAAACATACACTATGAATGTTTTGACTCATGGATAACAGTTTGTTTGTTCTTGTGATGTAAATTATTTTTTTTATTAAAAGAGTAACTCATTGTTAAAGTGTGGTGGCTTAATGTTTTATGTAAATACTCCTGTGATATTCCATTTTTATTTTATTTGATATATAACGTGTGTATGCTTTTCTAACTGAGACTGTACTAAGACCATGTCTTATGTGCCAATATAGTAACCTTGTTTCCTATCTTTGATGAGACTGACTGAGCCATTGTGTTTTTAGATGAAGAGGAGTCGACTCTTTCTCAGAATATCCAGAAAGGCTCTGTCGTAAGGACTTTTAAATCAATCAGTCAGACGGTGTTTGTTTCTTCTGTTGTCTGCACCTTCCAGTTTGAGAGAACAAAGCAAAAGAAGAGCATCAAAGTCCTTTCAGAAGCTATATGTTACTGTGTCTTTTGTACCATGTTTTGCATTGATACTAATGTTTGGTTTTGTTTATAAATCAAGAGTACTTGAACTAGCCAGATGATTGGTGTGATTATTTTACAGTAGATATGACGGCTGCATATTTGAGATTAAGAGAATTTACAAATGATGAATTATGTGGCTTCTTTAGATGCCACCTACATCTAAAAGGGATGAGAGTATACTCAGGCGCCAGTAAGTCTCTATTGTAGGTTGCAAAATACCTAATTTATTTGCAGATAATAGGTCACAAGATATAGGGAACAAACCTGAACCTAACCTAAGCCACTTGAAATAGGTTTGGCTTGTTATGAACCTCTCCTCTTGTTAAAAATAGTCTCTCTTTTCTCATGAAAGGTAAGCAGACACCACTCCAGCAGAATAGTTCATAAGGCCCGAGCCAAAAACTGGGCTTGGCAAGGATGTTTCACTTCCAACAATGAGTAAGGAACTGGGCGAGAAACCCAACACAGAGCCACTGGCGTCTGCTTGGCGAGACTCGAAGGCACTCCTGGTCCTGGAGAGACCTGTCCCACAGCAGGAAGGCGGGAAAGCCCTAAACTGAAGTTCTCTAGAAGACATTGTGGACGTGTTCCTGATCCTGAGCACTCTCTCCCAGCTGGCTTGTACTGCGAGCAGGTGCAGTGCTGGCTAACATCTGGACAGACGCTTCTCTGGCAGGTCTCTCCATATTTAGCTGCCCCCTGGAGGAGTGGATTTACACCTCCGCCCATGACGAGAGGGATGAGGCGGAAGTGGGGTTCCGGTTGGATTTTCAGGAATGGAGCCGTTGGGACTCCTCAGTCCCTTAAGTAGAGTTAGTGGTTTAAAACTGACTCAACAGGCCGATGATGAATCCAAATTCACTGGTTCACCGCTGTGATTGTAGTTCATTGACTGTTCTATGACTATTTCACAAATAGATTGTCTGTGTTAGTAAATAATCTATTACATGAGGTTGAGCAGGACATGAGGCCTGGTTAATGTTACACAATTCTCCAGATGCAACAGTATACAGTGCATTTGGTAAGTATTCAGAACCATTCCCTTTTTCTACATTTTGTTACGTTACAGCCTTATTCTCAAATGTTCCTCATTGATCTACACACAATACCAAAGCGTAAACCGGTTATTGGACATTTTTGAAAAAGTATAAAAAACAGAAATATCTTATTTCCAGAAGTATTCAGACCCTTTGCTATGAGACTCGAAATTGAGCTCAGGTGCATCCTGTTTCCACTGATCATCCTTCAGATGTTTCTACAACTTGATTTCTACAAATCCATTGATTGGAAATTATTTGTAAAGGTCCCACATTTGACAGTGTATGTCAGAGCAAAAACCAAGCCATGAGGTCGAAGGAATTGTCTTAGAGCTCCGAGACAGGATTGTGTTGAGGCACAGATGGGTGCCAAAAAATGTCTGCAGCATTGAAGGTCCCCAAGAACATGGTGGCCTCCATCATTCTAAAATGGAAGAAGTCTGAGGTCCTAAGCGCTCTGGAGCAAGTTTTCATCAAGGATCTCTCTGCACTTTGCTCTGTTAATCTTTTCCTCTATCCTGACTAGTCTCCCAGTCCCTGCCACTGAAAAACATCCCCACAGCATGCTGCTGGCACCACCATGCTTCACATGATGTTGATGGCATTCAGGCCTAAGAGTTCAATCTTGGTTTCATCAGACCAGAGAATCAGCATGTCCTGGAAGAAGTTGAGCTACACTAAAGCTACCCTTAAGAAACTAAAGTTACTTTGAAATAGTAGTTTACTACATCCAAACTAAATTATCATACCTAAATCTGAAATTGCAAGGTCAGATCACTCTGGAGTCAGATGTTAAATAGAATATATAATTTAGCATAAAAAACACAATGTTTCAAGTGAAAATTAGGCAGGTCAGATTTAGAAAAATAAAATCTTGCCTACTACTTTACCCATATTTTATTTTCTTTCTGCAAAAAAAAGTAGTGTGTAATTCCAGTAGTCAGCTACACTGCTACATGGTAAAAAATGTATCAACTACTGAAAACACTACCAATATTTAAATTAGGTTCAACTACTACTAAGCTACAGCAAACTGTGATGAAATTTCTTGTAGTAGTTCACTACTAACCAAAACTGGCTATTTCAGTATGACAAAGACAGTTCAGGGAAATCATATTTGTGAATCATTAGGACAATCATGGAATGTTCTTATCTGGACCTCACCCCTCGACCCCTATTTGGAGCATGATTTTAACGTCAGTTTATAGCCATGACAGGCAGATTCTCCTTGGCTTTGGGGGGTAAGACGAGTTTTCTGTGTTGGCTTTTCCTCGGCCCACTTGGTGTCATTTGTCTGAGGCCATCCATGCACTTATGTCAATCCACCCACGTTGTTAGTGACCCTAACTTCTACCCTACAGAGCCCAGGGTCCACCATGTGCACTAGTCAGAGCTGTGAGGTCACTCTGGGGAGACATTTCAACAAGAAACCAGGCATCTGCAAGAGATTTATTCATTTACCAGACCATCCGAAAGAATGTTCCCATTTCAAATCTATTGAGATGAGAATCTGTTGGACAGGCGTCAGATAAGCTGGATGCGGGTGTTAAGGTTCTTTAAGACACGTGGGGCCGGGGTTAGACGGGTCAGAGATATTTTTGCCTTATTTTTGGAATGTAGAGGCTAATGCAATTAAGTCACAGAGATGAAGTCCTCCATTCCCCGACGGTGAGTACTGAGAACGGCCTGAATCACCTGCCTGCATTTTTCACATCTGGATATTAGATTTATTTGTTTATTTGGATCCCCATTAGCTTTTGCTGATGCAGCACCTACTCTTCCTGGTGTCCACAAAAACACAACACATGACAAGTAACAAAACACTGATAGACAACGACGTTCACACAAATTTCAAATACAACAACATACAAACAATACACCAAAATGTGTGTGTCCCCACCGCCGTTCCATGAACTGTTGTTTAACCTGTTTTTTTTAAAGGTCATTTTGCGGTTTGCTTGAATAATTGGAGATGGAAGTGAGTTCCATAGCTCTGTATAATACTGTATGTTGCCATGAATTAGTTTTGGACATGGGGACGGTGAAGAAACGCCTGGTAGCATGTCATATGGGGACATGTTCCGGGTAGCCTCCGAATAATATCGATTTATACGCTGAATCGGTGAGTGAGTTTATAAGGAAGTGCATATGAGATGTTGTAGCCACTGTGACTATTAAAACCTACCCTAACCAGAAACCGTGGATAGATGGCGGCATTCGTGCAAAACTGAAAGCGCGAACCACCGCATTTAACCATGGAAAGGTGACTGGGATTATGGCCGAATAAAAACTGTAGTTATTCCCTCTGCAAGGCAATGAAACAAGCGAAATGTCAGTACAAAAAGTGGAGTCGTAATTCAACGGCTCAGACACGAGCCGTATGTGGCAGGGTCTACAGTCTATCACGGACTACAAAAACAAAACCATCCACATCATGGACACAGACGTCTTGCTTCCAGACTAACTAAACACCTTCTTTGCCCGCATTGATGATATTACAGTGCCACCGACGCGGCCCACTACCAAGGACTGTGTGCTCTCCTTCTCTGTGGCCGACATGAGTAAGACATTTAAACTGTTAACCCTCACAAGGCTGCCGGCCCAGACGGTATCCCTAGCCGCGTCCTCAGAGCATGCGCAGACCAGATGGCTGGTGTGTTTACGGACATATTCAATATTTACTTATCCAAGTCTGCTGTCCCCACATGCTTCACATGTTCTCTATGTTCAGTTAAGGGCAAGGTGTGCTGCTCTATTTTGAGCCAGCTGCATCTTTGCTAGATACACTACATGGCCAAGCGTATGTGGACACCAGCTCGTCGAACGTCTCATTACAAATAAAATCATGGGCATTAAGATGGAGTTGGTCCCCCTTTTGCTGCTATAACAGCCTCCACTCTTCTGGGAAGGCTTTCCACTAGATGTAGTAACATTGCTGTGCGGACTTGCTTCCATTCAGCCACGAGCATTAATTAGGTCAGGCACTGATGTTGGGCGATTAGGCCTGGCTCGCTTCGATGGGGTGGAGGTCAGGGCTCTGTGCAGGCCAGACAAGTTCTCCCACACCAATCTCGACAAACCATTTCTATATGGACCTCGCTTTGTGCACGGGGGCATTGTCATGCTGAAACAGGAAAGGGCCTTCCCCAAACTGTTGCCACAAAGAAACATATAGAATGTCATTGTATGCTGTAGCGTTAAGATCTCCCTTCATTAGAACTAAGGTGCCTACCCCGAACCATTTAAAACGGAACCAGACCATTATTCCTTCTCCACCAATCTTTACAGTTGGCACTATGCATTGGGGCAGGTATCAATCAATCAATCAAATGTATTTATATAGCCCTTCGTACATCAGCTGATATCTCAAAGTGCTGTACAGAAACCCAGCCTAAAACCCCAAACAGCAAGCAATGCAGGTGTAGAAGCACGGTGGCTAGGAAAAACTCCCTAGAAAGGCCAAAACCTAGGAAGAAACCTAGAGAGGAACCAGGCTATGTGGGGTGGCCAGTCCTCTTCTGGCTGTGCCGGGTGGAGATTATAACAGAACATGGCCAAGATGTTCAAATGTTCATAAATGACCAGCATGGTCGTATAATAATAAGGCAGAACAGTTGAAACTGGAGCAGCAGCACGGCCAGGTGGACTGGGGACAGCAAGTAGTCATCATGTCAGGTAGTCCTGGGGCATGGTCCTAGGGCTCAGGTCCTCCGAGAGAGAGAAAGAAAGAGAGAATTAGAGAGAGCATATGTGGGGTGGCCAGTCCTCTTCTGGCTGTGCCGGGTGGAGATTATAACAGAACATGGCCAAGATGTTCAAATGTTCATAAATTACCAGCATGGTCGAATAATAATAAGGCAGAACAGTTGAAACTGGAGCAGCAGCACGGTCAGGTGGACTGAGGACAGCAAGGAGTCATCATGTCAGGTAGTCCTGTGGCATGGTCCTAGGGCTCAGGTCCTCCGAGAGAGAGAAAGAAAGAGAGAAGGAGAGAATTAGAGAACGCACACTTAGATTCACACAGGACACCGAATAGGACAGGAGAAGTACTCCAGATATAACAAACTGACCCTAGCCCCCTGACACATAAACTACTGCAGCATAAATACTGGAGGCTGAGACAGGAGGGGTCAGGAGACCGTAGCGTTCTCCTGGCATCCCCCAAACCCAGATTTGTCCGTTGAACTGCCAGATGGTGAAGCGTGATTCATCACTCCAGAGAACGTGTTTCCACTGCTCCAGAGTCCAATGGTGGCAATCTTTACAACCCCCAAGCCGACAGTTGGCATTGCTGTTTCCATAGCTGTTTCCATGGCTGCTCCGCCATGGAAACTTATTTCATGAAGCTCCCGATGAACAGTTCGCGGCTGAGACGTTGTTGCTCCTAGACGTTTCCACTTCACAAAAACAGCTCTTACAGTTGACCGGGACAGCACTAGCAGGGCAGAAATTTGGCAAACTGACTTGTTAGAAAGGTGGCATCCTATGACGCTGCCAGGTTAAAAGTCACTGAGCTCTTCAGTAAGGCCATTCTATTGCCAATGTTTGTCTATGGAGATTGCATGGCTGTGTGCTTGATTATATACACCTGTCAGCAAAGGGTGTAGCTGAAATAGCCAAATCCAATAACTTTTAACTGGATAAACGTTAGCAGCAAATCTACACTGCTCAAAAAAATAAAGGGAACACTAAAATAACACATCCTAGATCTGAATGAATGAAATATTCTTATTAAATCTTTTTTTCTTTACATAGTTGAATGTGCTGACTACAAAATCACACAAAAATCTAATTTATCAACCCATGGAGGTCTGGATTTGGAGTCACACTTAAAATTAAAGTGGAAAACCACACTACAGGCTGATCCAACTTTGATGTAATGTCCTTAAAACAAGTCAAAATGAGGCTCGGTAGTGTGTGTGGCCTCCACGTGCCTGTATGACCTCCCTACAACGCCTGGGCATGCTCCTGATGAGGTAGCGGATGGTCTCCTGAGGGCTCTCCTCCCAGACCCGGACTAAATCATTCGCCAACTCCTGGACAGTCTGTGGTGCAACGTGGCGTTGGTGGATGGAGCGAGACATGATGTCCCAGATGTGCTCAATTGGATTCAGGTCTGGGGAACGGGCGGGCCAGTCCATAGCATCAATGCCTTCCTCTTGCAGAAACTGCTGACATACTCCAGCCACATGAGGTGGCATTGCTAGCATTGTCTTGCATTAGGAGAAACCCAGGGCCAACCGCACCAGCATATGGTCTCACAAGGGGTCTGAGGATCTCATCTTGCTACCTAATGGCAGTCAGGCTACCTCTGGTGAGCACATGGAGGGCTGTGCGGTCCCCCAAAGAAATGCCACACCACACCATGACTGACCCACCGCCAAACCGGTCATGCTGGAGGATGTTGCAGGCAGCAGAACGTTCTCCACGGCGTCTCCAGACTCTGTCATGTCTGTCACGTGCTCAGTGTGAACCTGCTTTCATCTGTGAAGAGCACAGGGCGCCAGTGGCGAATTTGCCAATCTTGGTGTTCTCTGGCAAATGCCAAACGTCCTGCATGGTGTTGGGCTGTAAGCACAACCCCCACCTGTGGACGTCGGGCCCTCATACCACCCTCATGGAGTCTGTTTCTGACCGTTTGAGCAGTCACGTGCACATTTGTGGCCTGCTGGAGGTCATTTGGCAGGGCTCTGGCAGTGCTCCTCCTGCTCCTCCTTGCACAAAAGCGGAGGTAGCGGTCCTGCTGCTGGGTTGTTGCCTACGGCCTCCTCCACGTCTCCTGATGTACTGGCCTGTCTCCTGGTAGCGCCTCCATGTTCTGGACACTACGCTGACAGACACAGCAAACCTTCTTGCCACAGCTCGCATTGATGTTCCATCCTGGATGCGCTGCACTACCTGAGCCACTTGTGTGGGTTGTAGACTCCGTCTCATGCTACCACTAGAGTGAAAGCACCGCCAGCATTCAAAAGTGACCAAAACATCAGCCAGGAAGCATAGGAACTGAGAAGTGGTCTGTGGTTACCACCTGCAGAACCACTCCTTTATTGGGGGTGTCTTGCTAATTGCCTATAATTTCCACCTGTTGTCTATTCCATTTGCACAACAGCATGTGAAATGTATTGTAAATCAAGTGGACAGTTTGATTTCACAGAAGTGTGATTGACTTGGAGTTACATTGTGTTGTTTAAGTGTTCCCTTTATTTTTTTGAGCAGTGTATTAATATTCAAAAGCAATTAAACATTGGGTCCAAAAACGGTGTTGTAAAACATTATTTAAGGAAGTACATGTTTGTGTGTAGTGGTGTTTGTCCATTTACTGCTGGATCCCATCAGTCATTGTGTTCAGGACAAAAATAGAAAAGTTTACGGAAAAAGTTAAGCTCGCAGGGACCCAGCAATCTGATTCAAACATCATCATTGTGAAAGACAAAGCCTTGAAGTATATTATTTGAATGATGGTCAATCATACAAACAAACCATGCCATAAATGGAGCTGGTGTAACTTGTTGCATTATCTTTTGATGTGCCACATTCCAGGTTGATGTGACAACGAGATCTGGAATTTCAGTTTCTGAGTGAGAGCACAGGCCTGTATTTTTATGTGTTGTCTGTTGCCCAAGCTGGTGCAGGTCCCTATCTCCATTGATGGCCTTGACTGGCGTGTGGTAGTAGTAGTTGTCAGATTGGTGCATTGGATGCCTGTCATTGTTGTCAATCCTGACCCTCTGGCCTTGGGATGAACTATATGTTCCCGTAGAATATGGCAAAAAGTACTGCGTTTTGCCCCGTGATGTCAAGGCCCCCATTGGGAGCATGGATGCTGGCTGCGGCTGATGCCCACATATGATAGTTTCAGATAGTTTAACAGTCCTTCTCTGTTACCGCTGACTCCAGACGGGAAGGAGGAGACGCTCCAGTGAAGAGAGGGGGCAGAAAGGTGTGTATGAGGGCGCCTCCCCTGTCAGATGCCAAGAACACAGTGATGTTATTGTCCCGTCTTCCCATTCTTGATAAAGAGACCTGGGCCCTGCATGTCATGTGTGCAGCTTAAATGATGCATCATTGTAGCTGTCCATGGTTTATGAGAACTAGCAACTTTGTCAACATGCTTTTTAACTGATGCCTGGGATACAGTAGTTTGGGGAACTTACCATATATCTTTTCTGTTTGAAGCACAAGCAATAATTCAAGTCTCAAAAGCAACATTGGTGTCCCTTAGATTTCAGAGGGTCTGGGAATAGGTCATGAGATGGTTGCAAATAATACCGAGCATTTTTCTATTTGACCAATTTGAACATAAAAGCAAGAGGTTTGTTTTCCAATAATTATTAATGGCCAAGATACATTTTAGAGGACTCATATTTCAGACATGGCCGACATGAGCAACAGAGTGGCCGTAGGATAGACTTATATAATTAAAGTGGAATAGCCATCAACAGTCACAAAATGTAAACCTCAGTCTGTATCCATTTGAGTCTGTCTGATCTCATCCATCAACCCAGTGATTTATAACACTTGCCATCACATGACACAAATCCCTTTGCTACCTTCAGTGAACACAAACCATGTTCTGACCATTGTCTTATTTAGATTCCATGTTGTACTGAGCCTGGTGCTTGCTTATCTGTGCCAATCATGACACCTAGTGGTCACAAAGCCTCACAGATCATTTATATTCATGGAGTCGTAGCAAGAAATGCTTTTCACCAACATTTATTTTTATTTTTACAATCACACATTTATGTATAGTTACCGCTCACTTTCAGACAGAAGTTAATCATATTCATGAATCATATTCATGATTAACCAATAACAGTTAGGCGCAGTTAGGCGCAGCTACCTGGAGTTAGAGTTGAACTGGGGTGTGGACATGAAGCTAGGATTAGGGTTAGCTTTACGGTGGAGCTTGTGGTTGAAGCTAAGGTTAGGGTTGAACTGGGGCGTGGACATGAAACTAGGATTAGGGTTAGCTTTACGGTGGAGCTTGTGGTTGAAGCTAAGGTTAGGGTTGAACTGGGGTGTGGACATGAAGCTAGGATTAGGGTTAGCTTTACGGTATAGCTTGTGGTTGAGGCTAAGGTTAGGGTTGAACTGGGGTGTGGACATGAAGCTAGGATTAGGGTTAGCTTTACGGTGGAGCTTGTGGTTGAGGCTAAGGTTAGGGTTGAACTGGGGTGTGGACATGATGCTAGGGTTAGAGTTAGGGTTGTGATTGAGGCTAGGGCTAGGGGATCCAACAGAATCCAAGTTATCTAGATTCTACTGTATTGTGCAGAGGTAACGTTTCTGACTCTGGACCACACATACCCCCATGGTGACGGGATTTCGAGACCTTTTGTCTTTATCCCTACTACTACTATCTGTATTTTCCGCGGTCTCTTTTATAAAATAGTACAATACTTACTGTAAGGAGGTCAGTAAATAATAATCATAATATTTTTCCATTTAAAAAAAGGGGGATATTCTGTGTGATCTGATCTGTACACCCACTTCCCCCTCACAAAACATGTCATAACATTTTTTGGGGGCAATTCTATCCAAAACAATACATAAAGATCAATATATGGGCAATTGTGAGTTATTGTGACATATGTTGTGGATTACACTAAATCAGGGTTTGGCCCGCAAGAGATTTTATATAAAAATAAATATTGAAAACTTTTTTTTGTGGTTGTTTTTTGGAAATGATTATTTGGGGTTTAAAAAAAAAGACAATTTCGAAATCCTGATGTGGCCCTCAAACCAAAAACTTTGCCCACTCCTGCTGTAAGTGATGGCAGCTGGAACCTAATTTTCTCTTTGTAGATGGCTTTGTTCTTTAAAGAACACTTACTGGCTGATATACTCTGATCAGTTCTCCCTCAATCCTCTGGCTGTCATCAGAGTCCTACCTTCGATCTACAGGGAGAGGCTACCTGTCTACCTGTCTACCTGTCGCCCAACCTGTCTTTGACCTCCTCAGGCTATATGTCACCATGTATTAGTCATAATCACTCTTTCTACTGTCTGGCAGAGTCATTCCATGTACAAGCACATCATTGAGACAGAGGGGCTGCCTGTCATACAGTATGTCTATACACTAAACTTGTGTGATTTAGACATTAAACAGACTATTAAACATCTCTCCACTGCTCGACTCCAGAGAAATTGAATGCATACCAAAAAGGGCATGACTGAAAACTCATTGCATGCCCTATGAAAGTGACACAGATAACACAGTGCAAATAAATGTGTATGGAGAAGTTGCCAATTAGACTCGTATCACACCAAAGACACAGTAGATGCTTTTTGTCCCCTGTGCGTGTTTGTGCCGAGGTTGTGGAAGTTTGTGGGATGTAGTGATTGTCAAATAAGCATATTAGGGTTGTAAGACTGTCCCCACTCTGCAGTAAGAACAAAGCAAGCAGCATGCATCCATGATGTTGCAAAGAATATATATAAATAGTAAAGCACCCTTTGCTGGCTGTAACAGCCGTCCAATCAGTTGGCTGCTTGGTTTTAATAAACTGATGGAGAGAATTGTGTTTGAACAAATACAATGCTACTTTTTTTTAAAGGTTAACTACTGACTTTCAGCATGCATGTTTGGAAGGGCACTCAACTTGTACTGCACTGACTCAAATGACTGATGATTGGCTAAAATAAATGGATGGTAATATGGTAGTTGGAGGTGTACTGCTAGATTGCAGTGAAGCCTTTGATGTTATTGATCATCATTTGTTATTGAAAAAACTTGCTTGCTATGGATTTATAACACTTGCCATCACATGGTTGGAGAGTTACTTATCCAATAGAACTCAGAGAGTTCTTCTCTTACATCAGATATTTACAGTGCGGTATAACTCAGGGCAGTTGCCTTTGGCCATTACTCTTCTCTATTTGTGCAAATGATCTGGCACATAAAGCTAAAATTACTATGTATTCAGATGATTGCACAATGTACACATTAGCACATACAGCCAGTGAGCTCACAGAGACTGTTACCAAAGAGTTACAGTCAGTGTCAGAATGGATAATTAACAATAAACTGGTCCTAAATAAACCTAAAACCAAAAGCATTGTATTTGGTTCAAAGCATTCTCTTAGACCTAAACCTCAAATGGAGTTGTGCATAAATGGTGTGACCATTCAAGTTGAAGAAGCTGAACTCCTATGAGTACCATTGGATGATTAGTTATCATGGTCAAGTCATATTGACAATTTTTGTGAAGCTGGGGAGAGGTATGTCTGTTATAACAAGATGATCTGTGTTTTTGACACAAAGATCAACTGCGCTAGTTCTTCAGGCTTCGATTTTTGTCCAATCTTGATTCCTGTCCAATAATATTGTCAGATGCAGCAAAGACCTAGCAAAGCTGCAGCTGGCTCAAGACCAAGCAGCATGCCTTGCCCTTAACCAGTGGTGTGCATTCATGGATGCCAGTGGAAGTCAGGCTTCCCCAATAAATTCACAAAGAAAAATTATTATTATCTTTCGTCACTCTGTGTTTCAGAATTGTCCTTCAATTCACAAGAGGCTGAATATATCTCACTGGAGAAAGCTTCCGAGTGAGTGAAACAGCACCCCTCTGTCTCTGTATGTGTAGGCCATCTTTCTGATGCTGTCTGGTCAAAAAGAGAATGACTTTGCCTCCTGTAGTATCGAATGAAAGGGAAGACAGCAAGCATTTGGCCTCCCTTGATATAAAATAGTATAAAATAATAGACAATCAGCATTGAGCTCAACTGTGAATGGTCCTGGCATACCAAAATAAATTGGCTTCACACCAATCACATCACATCGAGAGTGTACGTCATTAACAGAAAGAACTTGAATTGTTGCATCTCTTTGTGTTGTTGTCCTCCAGTGGGTAGCTAGCTAGCTAAAATGGTCCCTTTGCTAAATTTGCCATGGATGGAGATAGGGATTTGGATTTGTGGTTTTACTTAATTCTCTGTACTGGCTAATCATTATAACAGCGATTCTGATCCAACCATTAATTCATACATTGTGCCCCTGGTCTGAGAGGTAAGTTCAATATGTAGCTATATGTAGAAGGCTAATGTTAGCTAACTAACGTTGCCCTTAAAGGAAGTTAGGCTAGCGAGCAAGCATTTTAGCCAGGTAGCCTAGGACAACAAAAAATAAAAGTGTGTACTTGTGAAAGAGAGGAGGTTGGCATTGGCGTTTCTCTACAAGTAGGGTGAGTCAACATGTTTTTCTACTTGCACACACGCACGCGCATACACCCACAGAAAACAGAACCATGGACAGCCACATCATATTTAGCTTACATTGATTGGGCTCAATTGTTTTTGGTATCTTTTAGTTGTCACTGTATTAAGCTAAGCCTAGGTGACTTGATGATGTTGAAATTGAAATGGTGCTGGAAAAGTGGAGGCAGCTCCTGTTTTCTTTGCGACTTGCTGTAACTCTCCGGGGTTGTAAATCAATAGTTGTTTAGTAGTCCGAAAATGTCGGAAACACTAACTCGCTTGACCATAGGTCGTGTAACTGTTTGTTACATGCAATATGCTTTGTGGACTTCACTGGACAACGGTTGCTCTCTGGTTTTGTGATGAAACACAAGGTGTGGTTGAATTGATTCTGCCTCTGTTGCATCTCATTGTCTCGGCCTTTGGCCTATATATCACAGTCGCAAAGCATATGAACTAACAGGTTATAGATCAAACAATGCAATTATCACAACACAGGTTTTAATATGGCATTTCTTTCTAGGTTGGCTTCCCCAGTGATTTTACCCATGCACCGCTACTGCCCTGAAATGCACACACAGAACTAACATCAACAACATGGATGATAGTATTTCATGGTTGAGGTTAGAGGAGAAATTGACTACTTCTCTTCTAGTTTTTTAAAGAAACATTTGTGTGTTGAAAATGCCTAACCGCTTGTATAATCTATCTGCATATACTTCAAACAGACATGTGTAATGAGCTGAAAACAAAGTCATTAAAAACAGACCCCTTTATTATTTTTTATCTTTTTAAACCAATTTCTTTATGTATTTGTCTTAATTAATCTAAATGGTATATTCTACATGCTTTAGCGTTAGTAGTACATCGGGCCAATAGATGGCGCTGTTGCGCTGTGTAGTTCAGAACAGCAAATTCTGGCCAAGCGCGCGCATCATTAATGAATAGATTAAGAGCCAGAACTTTGCAGACGTAAACTTGTGTCAGTTCTTTTTATTGTTACAGACCACCTCAGCTACAGACTGAGGCCAGTAACACATACATACCCCACCAGACACACAACTATAGGATTCTTTACGGTACATAAACCAAAAACTTTTTAATGCGTCGCCATGTCCTCATGGAATGCTCAACCATCAGAGGTGGCAGTTTTTTAAAATGTATTTTAGCTTTAAAAAAATATTTGAAAAACATATCATAGCACCTCTTTCTAAAGATCTAATTTAACTGTACTGTATATAATAATATGAATACGTATATATGAATAGAGTGTAAATATAATGTTTGCTGTCTCTTGGTGTCTTTCCTATATATAACTCTTCTGTACTTTGTTACGTATTTGTATGTTTTATGTGTACCCCAGGAAGAGTAGCTGTAACATCTGCAGTAGCTAATGGGGGTCCTAATATCCAAAACCAAAACTGTGGACCGCGTCCTCTACTATTCAGCCTAACTCTGTCTCCCCTGAGAGTCTCACTCACTGACCTTTACTTCCATCCACCAGCCTCTTTCTGGGGGGAGCAACCTCTCTTAAAAACAGCTGTCCCCTCAAGGTGAGTCACCTCCCTCTGTGTCTTTACCCGCCTTGCCAAGGATATTGATCTTCCCTTGCTCTGCTTTCGCTCATAACCATGATCAATAGGCGTGATGTCCGCAAGCAGTGAAAAGAATCATGTTCTGATTTTCACTGATGGCTAAACCTCCTGTCCACAATTGTAGAGTATGGTACAGCTCCAGCCGGTCTGTATTGCCTGTATGAGTCTGGCTAATGGACAGACAGCTACCAGGGACTGGATCCACAGCCTATTATGGTCACTCTAGAACTCAAAATTATGATAATTGGTGTGTTGCTATGGATAGATATGGGTGATGTTCGCAATGTGAGAGTACTGAAAGGTGGGCATGACGTACTGTATGTTATATGAGTGTGTTGACTCTTAGAGCACATGAATAACACATTTTATGAGCTAAATTTGAAGACATTTCCTTCTTTGCTGTCTGTTTTAATGGGTGAACCCTCTTGAGGGTGACAGTGACTTAGCCTTCAGCAACAGTTGATACTGGCTTGACAAATAAGCAGAGATATCCAAAACCTTTTGGAGGTATGTGCATTCCATGCTACTTTCTCAAATCCTGTGAATCTCTCTAATTTGACCATAATCCTGAAACCTGTACTCCTGTTTAGATGTAGTGCAGGCAAACAGTATGTTTCTACTGTGCAGGATCAGCAAGGGTTCACACAGGGAATGAGAACAGATGATCAAACACCCATTAAGATACCTTGTCTGGGAAAGTGGCAGATTAGAGAAATGTAAAAAATGAAACAATGTCATTGTGGTATCACGTGAAGGGCTTTCATAGAAATCACAGATCAAACCTTATCGCACTGTTTACATTGGCATGTTTTAGTTCTACTAGATTAAACCCATATAGAATGTATATTTTCTTCTAACTCTCAACTCCTACTCCATCATAGACCATTCAACAGTAAAGATGTCCTGTCTGTCACATTCAATATAAGTGCTGTATAAGTGATTGAGCTATAAATTGATATCCGGGACCATGATTTCAGTGACACATACAGTAGTAGAAAGGGCAGCAGTTACACAACGTGTGAAACCAGTGTGAAATGGCTAGCTAGTTAGCGGTGCACGCTAGTAGCATTTCAATCGGTGACGTCACCCACTCGGAGACCTTGAAGTACTTGTTTCCCTTGCTCTGCAAACATCATGGCTTTTGTGGAGCGATAGCTAACAATGGTTCGTGCGAAACAGTTGTTGATGTGTTCAGAGGGTCCCTGGTTCGAGCCCAGGTTGGAGCAAGTAGAGGGACGGCAGCAACACTGTTACATATGGATATTTATAACCATCAAAAGGGCATGCCATCAGAAATACATAAGAAACAACGGCAACAACTGAAGGTTGAGTTCTACATGTCTTTCCATATCAGCCATTTTACTCCACTAGTCAACAGTGGTATTTTTTTTGTAATAATGTTAGGTACATGTAATATTCTAGTGCATGGGACATATACTATCTATAAATATGACAGAACCTATGGTATCTTCATCACATCACTATCATTCAGAGACACATGTCAACTGTGAGAGCTTTCTCTGTTAAAAAGCAGAAATATGCAGTTTTAGCAAGACAAGACAGGCATCCATTTGTCAATGCTGATTAAAAGAATTGAAAGTCCCATGACAGAATGTGTACAGTATAAGTCCCTTAAAAAGCATGCCTACACAGTTACAGTCATCAATTGATGGCTGATTGATGTACACAAATGGCTTTTCAGACTCCTGTCTTCATGAAGGTGTTTGGAGGGCTTCTCTGGTACAGGCTTGATTATGTCCAGGTAAAGATATATGGTATGTAATGATTCAGGCCAACACCTATACAAGTACTGCACATATGTCTGTTATCATCCTGCCACAGTGGATGGTGGATGAGTAGTCCATGACAGAGTATAGCGCATGACGATCAATATCACTTTTTCAATCACGCTAATGTCTGGCAAAGATCCCAATCATGCAAGTAGCACAGACCACAACACAAACAAAGCAAACAGAGATCAATGCTGGGGACAAATACTGACACAGAACGTCACAGTAAACCACAACTAGAAGTGTTTTGGCCATGACTTAATAATCATTGACAGTAGAGCAAATTCAGACAATGGTCTTTAAAGCTGGAATCCTTAGTTGCTACACCCATTTTTGGACTTATAAATTAATGATACAGTATATACCCATTGATTCTTGAAAAATCTAACTTGGTAATGCCTCAATGAGCTTATTTCAACTGTCCTACTCCATCAGAACCCAAAATACAAGCTTATTTTACGTCAGTGTTTGTAAACAATGTAAATGTAAACAAACACTGTATAGCCTTAAAACATGGTTAAAACTATCATTTTGATATCATGGATGTTCAGTCGTGACTATGAATTTGAGAGCGGTTATCTTTCTCCAGGCTCATCCCTCAGCCTTTTACCAAAACACAGGTGGGTTGTCCGCTTTGCTGTTGTTTCAATTAAGGATTCCAGCTTTAAAGATGTGTGGGACTGACAGATTGTCCTCTATGATACAAACAGCACCAACACATAACACAAATCCATGCAACTCGTATCATACAGCAGTAGTGTCAGTCAGTCCTGTGGCCTGTATCTCACTGTTAGGGCAGTGTGGAACAGTAAGTATCAGATACTACAAGTCTAAAAGCAATGACGTCACAATATGTTTACAGGTGCCACCACTGATAGTCCATTTGCTGTTCGTCCTTTGTGCGTGTCCCATTAGTCTGGCAAGCCCTCTATCACCTGTCCTCTCTCCAGCAACGCCCTGACCCTCCTGACACAGGTAGAGGTCAGCTATAAAGTCCTAAAAGACTGCTGGTGTGATGGGGTGCCAGTGCGCTGTCTCCACCTGTCCCTGCCTGCACATGTCCCTCCAGTGTCCCTGTCCTGCCTCCGGGGCCTCGCAGCCAATCAACACACAGCCCAGCATGCTGCTCTTCGTGTAGAGCCGCCCCTGTTGAAAAGATAGATGTTTTGTTGGTTGCTCTCTGACCATATACAGTGAAGTAGTTTGAGACATGTCTTTTGTAGAAAAATAACATACAGATAGTTGTAAGATGCAAATGCACAGAATATACATTTGATGGAAGACTTGTAACATAATTGAGGATGTAATAAAAAACTGTGGACAAACAAGTAATTACATTATCTGTTATTACATTATCCGTGGTTGCACTCTCCTAATTCTTCACCACTGAGTCATTCCTACCTGCATGATGATGAACTCCAGAGCAAGAGGCAGCTGAGTGATGTCACCAACAGGCAGGTCAAAGAGAAAGGGAGCGTTCCACACAGCGTTGTGTCCCCCCGCCCCTTTGGTCTCCTTCGTACTGATCACCTTCCCATCCTGACGCAGGTTGATGACTACGTAGTGATCTGTAGGGACATGAGAGCAACAATCAATATGAAAAATGGAGAGAGAGAGAGAGAGCGAGAGAGAGAGGGGAAATGACAGGAGGCCCATCAGTATCTGTAATCTCATAAGGAGCTCAATCAGGGCTGCAGGGGCCTGGGAATATGACTGTGACTAAGGCTGGGACTGGATATGGGATTGTGAGGTTGAGGGCTTGACTGGGGTGGTTCTAAATAATGGCTCAGTGGCTTAAAGCATAGTGCCGGCAACACCAGAGTTGTGGTATTGATTCCTGCATGTGTATCACTGTCAATGTCGACAGTTCTGTATGTTGCTTGGGATGAAAGCTAAATGGACCTATCATACCTGCTGCTCCTGGCATCCGGGAGAGTTTGGCCAGGTTCTCAGCCTTGCGGACCATCACCTTGATGCGGTGGGCCAGTGTCTGGTACTGCAGCAGAATGAAGAGCTGACCCAGGGCCCGTGGAGCAGCACAGAGCGAACTCTTCCTACGACCCAACGTCTCCTGGGAACTCATACTCTGGGAGGGGAGAGGCTGAGTTAATAAGAAGAAGAGACGAGCACAATGTGTTGTTGTTTTATTAAGCACATGTTCTTCTTTGTGTCCTGAGGTAACTAAAGTAGAAAACACAGCGTAAAAAGAACGACATGTTGTTGCCACTAAATTATCATCCATAATGAAACTCATTAGTTGATTATTTAGAGCCGACAGCGCCCTGGGCCCAGACCTAGTGAGCATGCAGCTGTAAGCCTGCCTGTGTTTGTGAGACCAGTGGAGTCTAATGGGAGATCACCCAACAAGGGAGACATCACTTGCTCTGTCTCGGTCAGTATGTCCCATCAGGCTAAAGCATGACATTGCAGAGTCAAATGCTGAGTAACCTGTAAGTGGGCTGACGAACCCATTGATTCCGGATCTCAAACTAAAGTGACCATCCTGTCTGTATTCTGCACCAGCTCCAAACCCTGCCACATCAGTCCCTGGCCTCCCACATCATGTAAACAATAGTGTTATAATGCTAACAGGTTACAGTAATATGGCAACTTTCATCTGATCTCATTGCACCACTACAGTACCATTAGAGATCACAACTACATCCTCACACCACCTATCAGCTACCATCTCTCTACTTCTATTCGTTTTCTCATTGGGTGATAACTCATTGAGCTTCATACATGTACAGCATGCATGACATCTCTCTGTGCCTTGCAGCTGAGATCAGAGGTGCCTGCATGCTGCCACCCAGCCTCACGCAGAGATCCACTGATAAGACATGGTGTCTACATAATGTCCATTCATACATCACCATGCTCGCTCAGCCCAGCGCCTGAGGCCTAGCTCTCTCCCTCTCACCCACACCCTCGCCAGCTCAGGCTGTCAGTAATGCCTTCTGGCACAGCCGCCACAGCACCACAGAGGACACAGCCCACTGCTCACTGCACTCCACATGTTTGCTCTCCAGTCACAAACTACAATGTCACCATGTCCAACAACAGTGGAAAAGCTGCTAATGGCCCAGACCTTGTTCTGATTAGACTAGCCTGACACATTCCCTCATAGATAAAACACGATATGGACTATTCATAGCCCCAGTGTGTGTAGTTTTTCTGTGCTTAAAGTTAACTGAAAAAAAGTGGTCTAAGATGGTGGGGAGATAGATAGTGATTGTGAGGCTATAGTGCCCATAGAAATAGAATGACTATACAGTATATCTATCTTGTTGTTCTATTTCTATGATAGTGCCCTAGGCTTGTAAAATGACGTGTTACCTTTTTCAGCCTACTCCTGGTGGGAGTGAGCTCCCTGGTGTAGGGGACAGTTGTGTCTGGCTCCCAGTCCATCTCCCCACAAGGCATCTCCAGCTCCCCCAGCGCTGTCTCTCTCAGGCCTGAGAAGTCCCTGCTGAACACAGCCAGCCGGAGGGTGCAGGCACGGAGCTCCTCCACAGAGCCCACCTGTAGCACAAGGCTCTGGCACTGTATCTCTGGGCTGAGGCTAAGCCGCCGAGACGCCCCCTGCTGGGGTGAGGGGCAGAGCGGGGGCAGGCTGGCTCGTACGAACACCCCACTGCGCCGCCGTGCCGCCCCGGACAGGCCCATGATGTTGGTTGTCAGAGTGCCCCGTGCCGGGGAGAAGAGCAGGGAGAAGTGCAGGAGAGGAGCAGGCTTGGTGGGGATGGATAGGGAGCTGGAGCCGTACTGTGGCTGGGACAGCTCCCCCTGAAGGCCAGGAGACTGCATGACATTGCCAGGGCTGGTCAGGCGGCTCTGTTCGCTGTACAGGAAGTTGTCACCGGTCACGGTGCAGCGGCGTTCCAGCGCCCGACGGGTCTTGGAGACTAGGCCCAGTTTGGAGATAGAGGGCAGGGAGGCACGGCCATGGCCTGAAGGCTTGTAGTGGGAGGAGGAGGACACACTCGGGGTGCTGAGGCGACGCATGGGAAAGCAGGACCTGGGGGAGGACCTCAGCTGGGAGGAGGACGACCGGGGGCGAGGTTCAAAGGGCAGGGCGGTGAGGTCATCCTCAGAGGGGGAGGAGCTGCTATTCGGGGAGGGGAGGTCCAGGACATCCCCGTCTAGCTCCTCATACTGCTGCTTGATGGGTAAGGTGCCAGAGGAGGGGGTCAGGGACACGGTAACCCGTTCACAAGTGGCTGAGGAAGGGGATATTGCTGCCTCTTTGTCCTCTGGTGGATGATACTTCCCTCTCCGCCAACACAGTAGACAGCCCAGCACCAGGCAGAAGCAGAAGACTGCCAGACCCACTGCCAGCAGAATCTGCAGGTGGACTGGACACAGGAGGGGTTACGTTTCAATTACATTAGTGACTGAAAAACACAGAGAGTGAAAAAGAGAGCGAGAGAGAGGCCACCATCAATTTTCTCCTATTCATTATGAATCATTGAACATAATTCTATTTACCTTGTTTATTTGCCAATACAGCCCTTAATTTATTATGTTTCTACACCCGTCATCCATTATGAGATTAAACAGGAAATGTTTTGGGTCCTAATCCTAACTAATTGTCCTCTATTGGAAATGGAAATTATGGGCTTTGATTTAAACCAGAGCAGCAGACTGAACTGAATGCGGTGGAGTCACATTTCCTGCTTTCCTGAGGCTTAGTACATGTGTAGGAGGCGATATCAGCTCTCATCTCATCTCACTTGACTACAGATTTATAAGCAATGTAATTGGGACACCAAGGGATGTTACCCTATTACTTCTTTAGTGCACTACTTTTGATCAGGGCCCTAGTCAGAATCAATGCACTATAAAGAGAATAGGGTGCCATTTCAGACACCAAAAAGTAACTTGTCCTGTAACAAACACTTTGTGACAGACAGTCTCCGACTATGACTCATCCATCAGGCCCAATCTGTTTGATTGAGAATGAGAAGCTCTAAAAATATATATAAATATATATTCAAGGAGAATGTGAACCAGAGATCACTCTGATCAAGACTCACCAGGGCATGAGCCATTCAGAGACATTATCATGGCCAGATGGTGGATGGAAAAGATGAAGGCTCTCTACTGTGGACAGTGAGCCGATGATCCTTATCAGGAAAAATATTATTGCCTGGTGTAATTTATTGCACGGGTCCATTTTAGTCATTGCTGAAACACAGCCATCGATAAGACAGCTACTAGCCTAATATAGAAATTGTTATGCAGTCTGTTACCACAAATGAAATACAGTATGCTTCAAGCTAGTGTTATTAGACATTACAGGGTCAGGGATGATGTTGTTAGCCAGTTTACATACATCTCTAAAGTGAAGGCAATGCCTCTTATAAAGAACTGCGCCAGCTAATTCCTATGCTAATATGACTACAAGGAAATCTGTTGGTCTCTATAAATTCTAAAACAGAGAGCAACAGATTTCCTGTGTCTCTTTGCATTACATGGCCTGCTAAACCACTACATATCAAAAAGAGGCAGAAAAAGCCCAAATAAAATGAATACTATTTAATATATTATTTTATATAGCAACATGTATGCATTTATAACCAGATGTATATAAACTACACCAGAACATTTCCACTAGTCATTTTTAGCTTACACAATCGAATTTAAATGAAATCCATTAAAAGGTGTACCACATTGTTACTGTATTAGACGTCATCTTCATGCTGTTGGTATTTCCTGCTGTTTGCAACCTGTTGGTCCTCGATGTCTTCATCAAATAATATTTACAAAGCCACGTAAAATTGTGTATCTATTAGTATGCAAACTATGCACCACCTTAACAGAAGTTGAATTATAAATTAATAAATTGAGATCTGGTTTTCATAAAGTATTAAGCTTGTCATTTGTTTCCATCTTGAGATGAAGACAAGCAAATTCACAATAAGACATAATTCGTATCAATTTAACTTGAATTTCAAAGTACAACAGAACTGACCAAAATTATAATTACGTTTCTTACCTCCAAGAACATATTGCGTCATTTTTAAGATGTTATTTTTATATTCCACCGACATCAATGTGAACGCGGTTTGTGCGTGAGATCCATTCCCGCTTTATCCTGGGAATTTCCTTAGCACAGTGGGTCACTGCATTGACATGACAGACCGGCCCTTTAAGCCAATCAGAGGAGTCGGTGACTAAGCTTTTATTCCTATTCTATACGTGGGAGTCCGTGGGAGGATATGTTGGACTAAAAGTAAACCATTGCTGCTAATTAGCATCGTATATCTTGTTGACAATATTATCTAATACAAACGTAGCTTGATACAAAAAGCCAGATAAAGTTATTAATGAAGCATCATCTGACATTTTAAGACATCAATTCAATAATCATTAAATAGTGTAGCCTCATTAGAGAATACACACACACACACTCTGTGTATGACTCACAGAGAAAGACCAAAGGCTGCTCCAAGAAAGCTGTCTTTCCTCGGATCTCACTTATCCGTTATTAAATGGTACAGGCATTTTGTCTACATGGTACCCATTACTTAGAGATGGTCATCTCCCATCATCTGCAACTACCTCTCCCACTCTCTGTCCTGTGTCAACCCCCTCCTCATTCCCCTCTCACATTCAACATGGACACACACACACACACACACACATGCAGTATGATCCCCTTCCTAATGTATCTCCCCCTTGTATAGGGAAAGACAGTGATGAATATCTATTTAAAGTATGCAGGCTCTTGGCTTTGGGCAGAAAATGCATCCTACTCCTCTTTGTGAAGAAGCTTCCCTGACTCTTTGAGAGGTGGATGAGTAATCATTGTAACAGTCTGCCTGCGTGTGCGTGTGTATGCTTGGGTGTGTTGTCAGTCCCTTTCAGATCTCTTTATTTCTCAATGTAAGACACAGCAAATCCAATTAGTCATCACGTATTCACATGAAGACAATCCATCATGTCATCTTCATATGCCATCACCACTGTCCAGCCTTCTAGACTGCAGTTGCCCAAGCAACTAGTGTACGGTTATTTTAATTTCATAAGAATATTCCTTCCAACCACATCCACTTCATGCTCTGTAAACCTTTATGAGGATGAATAGGTCAATATTTCCTTATCTCTAATGACCTCAGTGGAAAGAATGCACAAGCCTGCCTGCTGATGGCAGCACACATCATATGGTTTAAAGTTAGAGTTTGATTGTCTATGAAGCATGTGTGTTGTGCTATGGATATAATCCCTTGAATATGATCACGGCCATATAGTAAAAACATTCAATCAGAATAGATCAACAGAAGAACACTGCCTTGCCTAAAGTATTTTGTGAACTTTTTGAAAAGCGTTTGCGTGGGAGCTAGATAATCTGTTCAGTGAGTACAGATGAATAGGCAGGCATAAATCTAATTCTAACCATTTCAGCTATGTTTAACAGTGTGAGTAAAATGTTTGTTCTTGTTGCACAATCAGTAGAGCTACCAGACAAGCAGTCACTGTTGTGTGAAAGGTACATCATGCACATTAGAGCAATATCAACAATATTTCAGGTGTTATAAATATCCAGGAGCCTAGTTAATTTAACACTCATACTACCAACTAGGGTAATTTTGATCCCAGAGGCACGTTTTTGATCATAGGCCAAATTCTTCAAAATTTCTAGACTTTGTCAAATAACTTGTTAATAATACATCTAAATCATTGTTTAGTGTTTCTGAATAAAAAATATGCCCCCCCCCCCAAAAAAGCCCCCCCCCCCAAAAAGCCCCCCCCCAAAAAAGCCCCCCCCCCCAAAAAAAGCAACAACAAAAAACAAGTCCTTTGGGGTAATTTTGACACCAGCCAAAAAAAACAGAATTCTGCCTAATTTAATAGATAGGAACTTTATTTGAATCTACAGTTAACTGCCAAAATAAAGGAAACACCAATATAAAGTTTCTTAATAGGGCTTTGGGCGACCATGAGCCACCAGAACAGCGCCTTGGCACGATTATTCCACCAGAAATTCCATAATTTTGAGTTTTGCTGATACTAATACTACTTGATTAAAAATCTAAAAGTATCTGGTTTTAAATGTACTTAAGTATAGTGGTAGAAAAAGTACTCACGTGTCATACTTTAGTAAAAGTACAAAGTAAAAGTAATTGCTCTACATCAAATTCCTTATATTAACCAAACCAGACTTCACGATTTTCATATTATTTTTAATTATGGACAGACAGGGGCACAATCCTACACTCAGACATCATTTACAAACACAGTATTTGTATTCGTGAGTCTGCCAGAACAGAGGCTGTAGGGATGACAAAACTTTATAGTACTACTTTAGAGTACTTTTAGGTGTCAGGGGAAAATGTATTGTGTAAAAAGTACATTATTTTCTGTTAAGAATGTAATGGAGTAAATGTAAAAGTTGTAAAAAATATCAATAGTAAAGTAAAACACAGATACCCAAAAAATCTACTTAATAAATAGTACTTAAAAGTATTTTTACTGAAGTACATTACACCACCCCTCAAGCCCCACCTGTTTAGCTACAAAAAAATATGTACCAGTCAAAGGTTTGGACACACCTACTCATTCTTTATTTTTAGTATTTTCTACATTGTAGAATAATAGTGAAGACATCAAAACTTTGAAATAACACATATGGTATCATGTAGTAATCAAAGTGTTCAAAGTGTTCAGTAATCAAATCGAAGTGTTAAACAAATCAAAATATATTTTATATTGAAGAGTCTTCAAAGTAGTAACCCTTTCCCTTGATGACAGCTTTGCACACTCTTGGCATTCTCTCAACCAGCTTCACCTGGAATGATTTTCCAACAGTCTTGATGGAGTTCCCACATATGCTGAGCACTTGTTGGCTGCTTTTCCTTAACTCTGCGGTCCAACTCATCCCAAACCATCACAATTGGGTTGAGGTCTGGTGATTGTGGAGGCCAGGTCATCTGATGCAGCACTCCATCACTCTCCTTCTTGGTCATATAGCCCTTACACAGCCTGGAGATATGTTGGGTCATTGTCCTATTGAAAAACAAAATGATAGTCCCACTAAGCGCAAACCAGATGGGGTGGTGTATCGCTGCAGAACGCTGTGATAGCCATGCTGGTTAAGTGTAACTTGAATTCTAAATAAATCATAGACAGTGTCACCAGCAAAGCACCGCCACACCATCACACCTCCTCCTCCAAGCTTCACGGTGGGAACCACACATGCGGAGATCATCCATTCACCTATTCTGCATCTCACAAGGACACCGAGGTTGGAACCAAAAATCTCAAATTTGGACTCTCTGACCAAAGGACAGATTTCCTCTGGTCTAATGTCCATTGCTCGTGTTTCCTGGCCCAAGCTTGTCTCTTCTTATTATTGGAGTCCTTTAGTAGTGGTTTATTTGACCGTGAAGACCTGATTCACGCAGTCTCCTCTGAACAGTTGATGTTGAGAACTCTGTGAAGCATTTATTTGGGCTGGAATTTCTGAGGCTGGTAACTCTAATAAATGTATCATCTGCAGTAGAGGTAACACTGGGTCTTCCTTTACTGTGGTGGTCCTCATGGGAGCCAGTTTCCTCATAGTGCTTGATGGTTTTTGCGACTGCACCAGAAGAACCTTTAAATGTTCTTGACATTTTCTGAATTGTCTGACCTTCATCTCTTAAAGTAATGATGGACTGTTGTTTCTCTTTGCTTATTTGAGTTGTTCTCAACATAATATGGACTGGGTCTTTTACCAAATAGGGCTATCTTCTGTATACCACCCCTACCTTGTCACAACACAACTGATTGGCTCAAACACATTAAGAAGGAAAGAAATTCCACAAATGAACTTTTATCAAGGCACACCTGTTATTTGAAATGCATTCCAGGTGACTACCTCATGAAGCTGCTTGAGAGAATGCCAGAATGTACAAAGCTGTCATCAAGGCAAAGTGTGGCTACTTTGAAGAATCTCAAATATTAAATATATTTTGGATTCAAAAACAATTTGGTTACAACATGATTCCATATGTGTAATTTCATAGTTTTGATGTCTTCACTATTATTCTACAATGTAGAAAATAGTAAAAATAAAGAAAAGCCCTGAAATGTAGGTGTGTCTAAACTTTTGACTGGTACATATGTCATTTGTTGCTGTCAAAAATCAGTTTGCAAACAATGTAAAAAAATACCAACATGGTCCGTTTTTTGCTTTCTTGAGTAAGGCAGCCCAAAATGCAGGTGTTTCAGCCTAGCTCAGTGCTTTCTGTGGTGGTGGGGCAGCCAGCAGAAAATACAGAGTGTATGGGTTGGTAATATTCTCTAGTTGGGCCGTGATTGGCTCAGTGTTCTGTCAATGATTGGGACATTACGTCACCACAAAATCTACGGGGAGAGCTCGGATATTCAAGCCCCTTGGGTGCTCAAGTTCATTGGCCACAGATAATATTACGTAAAATCTTGTTATGTCTACATTAGCTTTGATTGGACTGACTTTCAAAATCTTAGCTAGCAAGCTAGTAGTCATCATCATGAATCAAGTCAGCAATCTACTGACAAATCCTTTTCAATCCTTGTCATATGAAGAAAATTACGAAGAGAAATTATAGATAAAACCTATCGATGCTCATCGGCCATTGGACATAAACATTACACAAGTTGGAAATCGCAAATTCCACAATGAGTGGTTTGGAAGGAATCAATGGGTATCTGCAAGCATTGCAAAGCAATCACTAGCCTGCTATTCCGTGGAGTGGGTGTGTGGTCCAAGTTTGTGTTTAAGGGTCTCTTTCCCAAGCTTAAAAGAATAAACATTCAACATTGGCCATGCTGTCAATCCAGCATGATTTATATTGTGTTCAAAACAACTGGAAACTGGGAACTCTCAGACTTCAGTAAGTTTAAGACAACTGGGAACTCTGACTGGGAAACTGGGAGCTCTGACTGGGAAAATATGTTTTGAACGGTAATCCAACTTGGACTTCCAACTCGGGCCTCTTTTTAGAGCTCCGACCTGAAGATCACTGACCTCATAATTCGTCTTTTTTTTTCAGAGTTTCCAGTTGTCTTGAACTCACTGAAGTCTGAGATTTCCCAGTTCTGAGTTTCCAATTGTCTTAAACTCACTGAAGTCTGAGATTTCCCAGTTCTGAGTTTCCAATTGTCTTAAACTCACTGAAGTCTGAGATTTCCCAGTTCTGAGTTTCCAATTGTCTTGAACTCACTGAAGTCTGAGATTTCCCAGTTCTGGGTTTCCAATTGTCTTGAACTCACTGAAGTCTGAGATTTCCCAGTTCTGAGTTTCCAATTGTCTTGAACTCACTGAAGTCTGAGATTTCCCAGTTCTGAGTTTCCAATTGTCTTGAACTCACTGAAGTCTGAGATTTCCCAGTTCTGGGTTTCCAGTTGTTTTGATCGCGATAGAAGTCATGCTGGATTGACAGCATGGCCAATGTCGAATGTTTATCCTTTTAAGCTATAAATCCAGAGAATACCAGATGAAGGACCGCCGCACCTCCTTCCTGTTCAAATGAGCACAGCACAACAAGCACAACAAGGTGAGTCCAAAAATGTATGTATTGGCCATGTATCGTGAGATTTTGAGTGAAAACCTCCTTCCATCAGCAAGGGCATTGAAGATGAAACGTGGCTGGGTCTTTCAGCATGACAATGATCCCAAAACATCACCTGTGCAACAAAGGAGTGGCTTCGTAAGAAGCATTTCAAGGTCCTGGAGTGGCCTAGCCAGTCTCCAGATCTCAACCCCATAGAAATCTTTGGAGGGAGTTGAAAGTCCGTGTTGCCCAGCAACAGCCCCAAAACATCACTGCTCTAGAGGAGATCTGCATGGAGGAATGGGCCAAAATAGAAGCAACAGTGTGTGAAAACCTTGTGAAGATTTACAGAAAACGTTTGACCTCTGTCATTGCCAACAAAGGGTATATAACAAAGTATTGAGATAAACTTTTGTTATTGACCAAATACTTATTTTCCACCATAATTTGCAAATAAATAAATTAAAAATCCTACAATGTGATTTTCTGGATTTTTTTCCCTCATTTTGTCTGTCATAGTTGAAGTGTACCTATGATGAAAATTACAGGCCTCTCTCATCTTTTTAAGTGGGAGAACTTGCACAATTGGTGGCTGACTAAATACTTTTTTGCCCCACTGTATATAGTAAACAACAATAACGGGTAAAAATAACATGGCTACATACAGGGAGCACCAGCACCGAATTGATGTGCATGGGCTCGAGGCAATTGAGCTAGCTATATACATATAGGATGTACAACAGGATAGATAATAGCCTGAGCTATAGCAGCAGTGTGTGTGTGTGTGTGTGTGTGTGTGTGTGTGTGTGTGTGTGTGTGTGTGTGTGTGTGTGTGTGTGTGTGTGTGTGTGTGTGTGTGTGTGTGGTGTGTGTGTGTGTGTGTGTGTGTGTGTGTGTGTGTGTTGGGGTGTCAGTGTAAGTACTGTGTGTGTGTAGAGTCCAGTGGGTGTGCATAGAGTCAGTGCCAGTGAGTTTGTTAAAAGAAGGGTAGCTTGTTTAGTAGTCATATAGCTTGAGGGTTGAGGCTGTTCATGGTTGGTTCCAAACTTAGTGCACTGGTACCACTTGCTGTGCGGTAGCAGAGGAACAGTCTATGGCTTGGGTGGCTGGAGTCTTTCAAAATGTTTTTTTGGCCTTCCTCTGACACCGCCTGGTATGGAGGTCCTGAATGGCAGGGGGTTCGGCCCCAGTGATGTACTAGGCCATACTCACCACCCTCTGTAGTGCCACGCAGTTGCCGTTCCAAGCGGGGATGCATCCAGTCAAGATGCTCTCAATGGTGCAGCTGTAGATCTTTTTGAGGATCTGAGGGCCCATGCCAAATCTTTTCAGCCTCCTGAGGGGGAAGAGGTGCTGTCGTGCCCTCTTCACAACTGTTTGGGTGTGTGTAGACCATGTTAATTCCTTGGTGATGTGGACAGAGAGGAACTGCTCCACTACAGAGAGGACCCGCTCCACTACAGCTCCATCGATGTGGACAGAAAGGAACTTGAAGCTTTCGAACCGCTCTACTACAGCCCAATCAATGTTTCATGTAGCCACGATCAGCTCCTTTGTCTTGCTGACGATGGGCGAGAGGTTGATGTCCTGGCACCACACAGCCAAATTTCTGACCTGTAGTCAACGAACAGCATTTTTACATAGGCATTCCTTTTGTCTAGCTGGGTCAATGGGAAAGGGGATATCTACTCAGAGACAACTGAATGCATTCAATCGAAATGTGTCTGACACATTTAACCTAACCCCTCTGAATCAGAGAGGTGCAGGGAGCTGCCTTAATTGACATCCACATCATTGGTGCCCGGGGAACAGTTGTTGTTGGGGGTTAAACTACCTTGCTCAAGTGCAGAACAGCTGATTTTTCCACCTTGCCGGCTCTGGGATTTGAACCAGGGTGTCTTCACTGGCCCAACGCTCTTAACCGCTAGCCTACATGCCACCCCACTATGGGAGGGCATTGTGGAGTGCAATAGAGATTGTCATCTGTGGATCTGTTGGGGCGGTATGCGAATTGGAGTGGATCCAGGGTGTCTGGGATGATGTCGTTGATGTGGGCCATGACCAACCATTCAAAGCATTTCATGGCTATAGATGCGAGTGCTACGGGGTGATAGTCATTTAGGTAGGTTACCTTGGCGCTCTTGGGCATGGGGACTATGGTGGTCTGCTTGAAATGTCAGTGAAGACACTTGCCAGCTGGTCAGTGCATGCTCTGTGTACGTGTCCTGGTATTCCATCTGGCCCCGTGCCCTTGCAAATGTAAACCTGTTTAAAGGTCTTACTCACAACAGCTACGGAGAGCATGATCACACAAGTCGTCTGGAACAGCTCATGCTCTCATGCATGGTTCAGTGTTGCTTGCCTCGAAGCGAGCATAGGAGGCATTTAGCTCATCTAGGAATCTCGCCTTGCTGGGCAGCTCACGGCTGGTTTTCCCTTTGCAATCTGTGAAGGTTTGCAAGCCCTGCCACATCCGTTGAGTGTCAGAGCCGGCATAGTAGGATTCGTTCTTAGTCCTGTATTGACACTTTGCCTGTTTGATGGCTCGCCGGCGCGATTTCCTATAATCATCCCGATTAGTGTTCCGCTCCTTGAAAGCGGCAGCTCTAACCTTTAGCTGTAATGCCTGTAATCCATGGCTTCTGGTTGGGGTATCTACGTACGGTCACTGTGCGGACAACATCGTTGATGCACTTATTCATGAAGCCAGAGACTGATTTGGTAAACTCCTCAACGTTATCGGACGAATCCCGGAACATATTCCAATCTGTGCCAGTGAAACAGTCATGTAGCTTAGCATCCACTTCATTGGACAACTTCCATATTGAGCACATCGCTGGTACTTCCTGTTTGAGTTTTTGCTTGTAAGCAGGAAGCAGGAGGATAGACATATGGTCTGGTTTCACAAAGGGAGGGCGAGGGAGGGCCTTGTATGCGTTTCTGTATGTGGAATAAAGGTGATCTAGAGTTTTATCACCTCTAGTTGCACAGGTGACATGCTGATAAAAATGTTGTTTAAAACCTCTTAAGGATCCGGCCCCTTAAAAAAAAAATGTGCCTACCAAAATCTAACTGCCTGTAGCTCAGGACTGAAGCAAGGACATGCATATTCTTGATACCATTTGAAAGGGAACCCTTTGAAGTTGGTGAAAATGTGACATGAATGTAGGAGAATATAACACATTAGATCTGGTAAAAGACAACACAAAGAAAAAACATGCATTTTTTGTATTTTTCTGTACCATCATCTTTGAAATGCAAGAGAATGTATTATTCCAGCCCAGGCACAATTTAGATTTTGGCCACTAGTGTATGTGCAACGTTTTAAACGGATCCAATGAACCATTGTATTTCTGTTCAAAATTTTGTATCAAGACTGCCCAAATGTGCCCAATTGGTTTATTAATACATGTTCATGTTCATAACTGTGCACTCTCCTCAAACAATAGCATGGTATTCTTTCACTGTAATAGCTACTGTAAATTGGACAGTGCTGTTAGATTAACAAGAATTTAAGCTTTCTGCCAATATCAGATATTTCCGTGTCCTGAGAAATGTTCTTGTTACTTACAACCTCATGGTAATCGCATTAGCCTACATTAGCTCAACAGTCCCGCGTTGGACCCACCAATCCTGTAGAGGATAACGGATTTCAGTTTCCTTGCATTAAAATCACCAGCCACAACAAACGTTGCCTCTGAATTTTCTTGTTTGACTCTTTTCAAAGTCCACAAAGTAGTTGTTTTGGCTGACCCATGCTGAGTTGCTCCATTCCACAGCTGAAATAATCTCTCATTCAGTGAAGTGGCAGGTGCTCCATTATGGCGATGTGATGTTGATATCCCGATGACTTCTCAACAATACCCTCTTTCTATTCTGTAATCTCCCCAGGACTGTAATCCCTTCTCCCTTGCAGAGAGGGGGAGGCTGGTGGGGTGGTGTAGGCACAATACCAATGAGCCAAGTGTCAGTGAAGAGAGATTTGTTCGTCCTGCAGTTTTTATCTCTGCTCAGGTTTCTCTCATAACTGCAGTCTTGTCCCAGCTCCCAACTCTCCCACTCCATGCCCAATACACACACACGGTCAGCACAATTCCCCCTCCCTTTCTTTTGTAACCTGCAAGCTGTCACTTCCATTAGCAAGTTCCGGTCTGCGGACTGAAGAGATGTACCCTTACTCACTCTGCTGCAAACCACCTGCACACACTTTCTCACTGCCATTCAGAGAATCAGTGAACTCTTCACTGGCCCATGGCCAGCATTTAGATTGCATTCAGTGTTCACCTCAATTACTGCTATGGAATACAATTTGTGTGTGTATGTGTGTGTGTGTATGTGTGGGTGTGTGTATGTGTGGGTGTGTGTGTGTGTGTGAGTGTGTGTGTGTGTGTGTGTGTGTGTGTGTGTGTGTGTGTGTGTGTGTGTGTGTGTGTGTGTGTGTGTGTGTGTGTGTGTGTGTGTGTGTGTGTGTGTGTGTGTGTGTGTGTGTGTAAAAAAGAGGGGGTATAGCAGTTCAATGTCTTCTGTATTGTCCACATATAGGAATGTGATAATATGATCCAGAATATCAAGTCTTTCATATCTTGTAGGACTACTTTATTAACAACGCTGCAATGCTGGCTGCTGTTCCATTCCACTCCACATTCTATCCAGATCCAAATGGCACAATATTTTAAATGGAGATACACTGAGTGATAGAATATTCTAATGATTGTGTCCACAGTCAGTTTTAAAAAAACATGTTTACAGGTGGGGAAAACCCTCAAACCTATATCATGTTATCCAAGTACTGTAACATCAAACTGAGAGATGCAGGGTCATCACTAAGCTGGGATAATGCTGCCATCTATTGGTCAGTGGTAAAAAATAAAAATAAAACTATTTTACCCCACAAACAAATAAAAACATGGATGTTTCCCTCTGAGGAAATACTGGTTCACTTACTCCTTTGACCCACAAAAAGGCTCATTGTTGTTTAAAGGGGAATGGAAACACTTTAGGAAGTAAAGCTAAGCAAAGATATGCATTCAATCCACTAATATTAAGCATGTGCATTTAACATAGAAACATCTTTATTTTTTGTATTTTGATCTTGAACAACGTTTATTAGGTATGAGTAGTGACGTAGAACTAGTGATGTAGAGAATTGTCATAGTAATGACTGGTGCCAATGTCTCATTGGAAGTAATAAGCAAATTGTGAGTTTTAGAGACTGTGGAGGCTAGTGGCAAGTCCCCCAAATTTTTGAGGTACCCCTACCCGAAGTATAACAAAGCACAACCATGTTTATCCATATCTCTAAGGTATCCCCTATATGAAATGGATGGTTGTATAAAAACATTCTACTGCAAAAGTGGTTAAATTAAATAGATAGTGACACACCCCCTTAACTCAAACAGTCTTTTTGATGTAATTGTTTTCATTGCTAACTGTACAAAATAATATGCTCATATTGACAATTTGAAGAGCATTTATCATTATGTAGCTGGCTAGTGATGGCTATTTAACAGTCTGATGGCCTTGAGATAGAAGCTGTTTTTCATTCTCTCAGTCCCAGCTTTGATGAAACTGCACTGATCTTGGCTTCTGGATAATAGTGGGGTGAATAAGCAGTGGCCCCTGTGTTGAGGATCAGCGTAGTGAAGGTGTTGTTTCCTACCTTCACCACCTTGGGGCGGCCTGTCACGAAGTCCAGGACCCTGTTGCACAGGGTGGGGTTCAGACCCAGGGCCCTAAGCTTAGGGATGAGCTTGGAGGGTACTATGGTGTTGAAGGCTGAGCTATAGTCAATGAACAGCATTCTTACATAGGTATCCCTCTTGTCCAGATGGGATAGGGCAGTGTGCAGTGTGGATCTATGCAAATCTCTCAGACACCCAGCACATCCACAAGGGATCCCAACCTTTGTCACAGCTGTTAATTAATCGATTGCAGCTGAGAAGAAGCAAAACAATATAAATTGGTGAATTTAGTGGAAACATGCCCATTTGTAACAAGCATGGTGACAAGCATTCATTGTTACACATCTGTAATTACAGAGCGCAATTACTACCAGGTACATGTTGTTATTACACTGTAACTACTTGTTACACAACTTCAATATTTGTTACAGAGTAATTACACTGTAATAAGGACAGCTTAAAAGGTAGTGTTACCAAATGGATGGTTTTGACCGCTTAAAACCTTTGGAAATTAAGCTTTTGGAAACGCATATACAGTGATTAGTTTCTCTCTCTTTCATACAGACCTATAACGAGGAACGCCCACAATGTGTTTTGTGCTTAGTAATGAGTCTCTCATAACGAACAAATTAATAAAACGACACGTCCTGACCAAACATCCACAGCGTGATATTAAACCCAGAGAGTTATTTCAGAACGGGGCATAATGCTTCAGGAAACAGTGCTTCGACAGTGGAGAAGTAAGTCAACAAGCAAGGCATTGTTGTCATGTTATAACATGTGATGATAAGTAGAAATAATGGAGTACTAGCTACCTACCTCTCATAGTAGTAGATGTGAGTTCCTCTTTCAAACAATCCCCTGGCCTTGTACACAGCTAATCGCTAACATTCTCCAAAACTAGCTAGCCACTGACCCTAGTAACAGTACAGACGAAGATGAAACATGATCAGGCCTACTGCACCTCTTTCTTACTGTAGAAATGATTGTTGAAAACGAGTCTAGGTTGGAATTGTTGCTGTTAAAATACAATAATAATTGTTATTCTTAACTGGAATAAACTTGATTGAAGCAAGATGCTTTTGAGGCAAACACACTCACACAGTTCTGGGTTGTTCATTTTATTCTTGTTCAGAATAAAAAAATATGTATTGTATTTTAACAGCAACAGTTCCAACCTAGACTTTCTTTTAACAATCATTTCTACAGTAAGATGTACAGTAGGCCTGATTTTTCATCTGTACTGTTACTTAGAGTTGCACTATCGAAAAGCCTGTGTGTGGGTGCTGTTACTCATCTGTGTGATGTGATCAATCTGTTTATTCCAATTCAGAATGAAAATGATTTATTGTATTTTAACAGCAACAGTTCCAACCTAGACAGATATGTAAGAGTGTTTTTAATGGGGGAAAATAAACATGAATAGATATTTAATTTCATTGTTATTTATTTTTTGTCTATATTGCATTTGTTTTAGACATAAGAGCAATGAAATGTACTGATATTTATGTATAGTTGCATATTTTCCTAAGTTTGGGTCCCAGGAAAACACAGAATTTCTCATTTGGGTCCCAGGCTGAAAAAGTTTAAGAACCCCTGGTCTAGACTAGTCTAGCCTTCTCTGAAAATAGGCTAATATGGGTAGTCAATCAGAAATATTACCGAGTGACGTATGTTTCACTACAGAACAATTAAGCTACTTTGAGGCTACTGTACTTGATTGAAAATTGAAGACAAGACTAGATGGAAGAACAGACTGTATCTATACAGAAAAGATTAGACTGTTCTCATAGACTAGACGTAACATAGTAAAAGTGAGACTAGATGGAAGACCAAACTGTATCTATACAGACCCCACCCCTGTGTTGTATGCTAAATCAACGTGCCTACCGTTTCAAGTAATTCATTGCGGAGAGATTCAGAAAAGTATGTGTCCGCTCGCGCTCTTTGCGGTCTTTTTAGGACAATTCATTTTTTCAGTGAAAGCTTCGACCCTTACCCACAAACCGAGAGTGACATTGACAGACAAAGGTAAAGTAAGCTTTTTCTTTTAAATCAATAGTACAAGTATTGAATGACGACAGCAGGGTTGAATGATCAGGGCTATTAGGAGTCGATTTATATTCAATAGCTACTAAAAGTGTATTGAGTCCACAATAGCCAAAGGGGTCGATTTATATTCAATACTAAACCATTTGGAGGAAAAGTGTATTGAGTCCACAATAGCCAAAAGGACTCGACTCTCTTTGAGTTCTCTTTCTCTCTCTTGATTTGGAACTGCTATCAAAGACCCGACTGTTCTCATAGACTAGACGTAGCATAGTAAAAGTAAATTCGGGACACTCAAATTAGTACGTTATATATGTTATGTTTGGTATGATTACACAAGACCAATGTCGATTTTTGCAGTGATGTAAAAACACTTTAAAGTACTACTACTACTTTTGGGTATCTGTACTTTACTATTGATATTTTCCTTTTGATAGTTAAGTATATTTTAGCAACTACATGTACTTTTGATACTTAGGTACAGTACCCGTTAAAAGTTTGGATATGTAACTGATGTGAAACGGCTAGCTAGTTAGCGGTGGTGCGCACTAAGTAGCGTTTGGGTAACGATGCTTCGTGGGTGACTGTTGTTGATGTGTGCAGAGGGTCCCTGGTTCGCGCCCGGGTAGGGGCGAGGGAACGGTCTGAAGTTATACTGTTACAGATACACCTGCTCATTGCAGGGTTTTTCTTTATTTTTACTATTTGCTACATTGTAGAATAATAGTGGAGACATCAAAACTATGAAATAACACATATGGAATTATGTAGTAACCAAAAAAGTGTTAAACAAATCAAAATTTATATTATATTTGAGATTCTTCAAGTAGCCACCCTTTGCCTTGTTGACAGCTTTGCACACTCTTGGCATTCTTTCAACCAGCTTCATGAGGAATGCGCTTCCAACAGTCTTGAAGGAGCTCCCACATATGCTGAGCACTTATTGGCTGCTTTTAAAGTTATCACAAACAGCCATGTTTGGGAGTCCCATAGGGCTGCGCCCAATTGGCCCAGTGTCGTCCGTAGGCATCTTTGTAAATAAGAATGTGTTCTTAACTGGCTTGCCTAGTTAAATAAAGGTTACATTTGGAGAAAAAAAAATACAAAACTTAGTCCACTCTGTTCGTAACATATTGTAGTTTTGGGAACAGAAAATTGTATTGAAAATTAACAGAATGTCGGCCAAAATCCATCTTGTTCCATCTTCTCACACGGCAGGCAACTGGGCTACGGTAGTGAGTTGAAACGCCAAGCGGTAGCTTCACATTTATACATCCAGTGAAATATCTCATTGTTCTATCTGTGATAGTACTGTCTGAAGATAGGCAGGAACTGCTTCTCTAATAGAAATCCCAGATCACACTTGTAGGCGATGTCATGGCCACATTGACTAGCTAAGCTCATGCAGGCCATCAAATCAAAGGCACTCCTTCGATATAAAGTTGTTTTTGACTGAAATTAAAATATGTAATTCTGTCACTTTCACAAGGTTGGAATAATAACATATTCAAATACTTAAAGACATTTCACTTCTCTCATTGACTTCTCAAACCCCGGCCTGGTCTGCTTGGTCTGTTTCCCAAATGTTCCCGGAAGTCTCGCAATGTTGGGTCTCTGGGTTTAGAAACTCTGTGGTGCTATGCCGGAATGTGAAAACATACCTCAATCCAGGGATGGAATATGTCATTCTACTCATACTCATCCCGAATCGAGAATATTTAAATACTGCTTGTTTTTAATTAAACTGACGTTTTCACCAGCATGCTAGGCTAGCTAATGCAATAGCAACCCATTGAAAGTGCAACGCCTAGAGTTGGGGTAAGTAGCTACCGGAAGTGTTATTGAATCCAATGGGTTGCTTTAGCATTAGCTTGCTGACGAAAATGGCAGTTTAATTAAAGAATGAACAGTATTTCAATCTTCTCGATTCACCTTTCATCATTTCGTGATGATTAGAAGTACAACGATATATTCCATCTCTGGATTGAGGTATACTGGCTCTGGCTGTCCACATTCTGACATAGTACCGTTCCGACTCAAGGGAGAGAAAGGAAAGAGAGTAGGATCCTTTTTGCGCTTCTCCAAAAGTACAAGAACATGAACCATATTTCATACCTTTGTCATTAGCCAACTCTGGTAAGGAACACAAACTATTTATACAAGCCTACATTAATACTGAGCTTGAACATATTTAATGAGGAATGTCCATCATACAGCCTATCACAGTGGTGAGATACAAGGACAGTAGGCCTATCCTTAATAAAATATGGAAATATGCTATGCTACGGTAAAGTTAGAAGGATAAACTCATCTGGCACAACGGGAATCATTAACCCTATTCAAATTCAGTCACTGGGTACCTTCTTTTATTTAACTCTGGCAATGTCAGTATATACTGTGTGAACAAAACATTAGGAACACCTGCTCTTTCCATGACATAGCTTTCACCTGGTCCTTCATAAGGATCAATCGTGGTTTCTAAGAAGTTATCCTAGTTCCAGAGTGTAATCTCAATTAGCACAGTTTTTGCATGAACACATATCCAGTCATATCCGGTCATATGTTTGCTTAATGATTTATATCTCTGTGTCCTCAGATGTGAGCTTCCTAAGAATCCAGCTGTCTTGGAATAACAGCCGTATAGAGCTCCTGCAGGGCCCTCAGGACAACATAGTATATGCTACAGACCACATAAACCTGTTCCAGACAAACTTCAACAGTTCTAAGACCTCTAGAATGGTAGTATGACTGAGTTACATACCCTTACTGTAAACCTTACTTGTGTATTGTGTTGCTTTATATTGATTTAGCTCTATTCAGGTTGTGCTCTAAGTAGGATTGTCCAATACAGTTGCTGTAATGTAAATGATGGTAATAACAGAGGGAGGGATATTGATATTTTACATTAAATATTTAGCTAAACAGTCCTTCCCCTCTTACATGCTGTGGACTAGATTATGTTGAAATGGATGTATTGAACATTGTACTCTACATGTACAGATGTAGGATCTTACTTTGATCACTATTTTGTTGCTGCACAGCAAGAAATGCAAACTTGTAGTATATTCAATGTTTAAAAAGGCTTTTAAACTTTGTAATATCCACTTTAAAATGTCACTTGATTTACCCTAACGAAAATGTATCAATGCCTACAAAAAATGTCCATTACTTATAATCCACATGTCCTGTTGTATTAAACTCGCTCAAATGAAGGTCCTACATCTGTACCTGTACAATCTTTTTAATGATTGCCTTTGCAGAGTCCTGTGTTTCGAGAGGAATGTAGAAGTAATGATTCCACATCACCAGTGAGTATCTGAAAAGATGAGAGGATGTTGGTTTTATAGCATAGTTCATTACTAAAGTTGCACATATTTGGTTTACAACCATGTAACACAGTTCTGTTTTCTCCTTCAGGACTGTCACTATAACATCACTGTTTTACACAAGACTAACGATCCAAACCAACTGTTCCTGTGTGGAACCAATGGACAACAACACACATTGTGCTGTTACATGGTATGGGAAATACTTTTCATTATATAAGTATACAGGACTTTTCATGATACCATTTTGCCATTGGCATGTTAACACAAAACGATTCCACTGTAGAACCCATCAGACGACCCGTTTAACTGCACTCGATCCAAGGCCATCCAAAACATTCAACAACACATAAATGAAACAGAGCCAACACTCCTCATTGGTGAGGAAAATGTCTAATTGGAAAACATTACCCTATAATATGACCTAATGTTCATGAGTGGTTATTGAGCTAATGTGTTGTGTCTCCAGGTTCTTCTGGGGTAGAGGAGTTCTACACCACTCACTCAGGCACAGAGGGTTCCGTGGGGATCAACAGGTTCGGGAAGAACAGACTATGGACAGACAATAGTGGAACAGGTATGGAACAGGGCGAGAGAACAAGACATGGCCTGACATGGTTTTGCATAGTACTGTATATCTCATCAGACTGTCCATGGACTGTCATTATTTCTCCTGTTCTTTTCCTTAGAACAGAGATATGTGAGTTTGGTGGCTAGTGGGCAGAGAGAGGATCGTCTGCAGGACAGACTATATGCTTTCTACATAGAGAAGAACCGACACCCGCGTTTGGACTCTGATCTCTGGGTTCCCCGGGTTGCTCAAGTCTGCATGGTAAGCACCACAGGAGGTTGGTGGCACCTTAATTGGAGAGGACAGGCTTGTGGTAATGACTGGGAGGAATCAGTGGAATGGTATTAAATACATCAAACACATGGTTTCCAGGTGTTTTAATGCCATTCCATTTGCTTCGTTCTGCCCATTATTATGAGCCGTTCTCCCCAGCATCCTCCACTGGTAAGCACTACATACTGTAGAGCATGAATCATGCCTGCACTCTATGTAATCATCAGTGTTGCAGTTTAGTTCAGAACATTTTTGTAGCTCTTTCATATGCGGTACCACTCCATTTCTGCCCATTTAAGCCCGTAATTAAGACTAATTTCATCGGGGGGCTCCTTGAGTGGTGTTTGCACTGCCCACTGTGATTATCTTAATATGTCTGTGGTTGCATGTGTGTTCCAGGCCGATCGTGGAGGACCTAAGGGTTATCTGCAGTTCAGGTGGACCTCCAAGCTGAGTGCCAGGCTCTTCTGTGGATACCAACACAGCAGGCTGTCCTTCACCCAGCTAGTGGACGTGAACACTGTTCTGGCAGAGAGGTGGCAGGATACCAGGGTCTATGCACTCTTCAGGAATGGCTGGTAGGACGACATACTGTATGTAGATAGATCATAATGGACCTTAGTAACATACATAAATCATCAATAACATCACAACAGGCGCTGGTAACAGGGACTCATAGTACAGTTTATGACATGAAGTTGCAGTGCCGTTAAGAAAATAAATCAAATTTGAAAGAGAAAACAAATAAAACTGAAAGTGACACAACGATTAAGAAAACCAAAATGTCATAGTCTTTGTTTTGTTCTTATCACCATGGAAGTTTGGGTTGTGCTTCCCCTCTCCCCTTTTCTGATCTCGAGAGTCAGCTGTTTCTCTGACCTTCACTGAAAGCAGAAGTCGTGAAACATTGCGAAAGAGACCTTTAGTAAGGGGTTAGTTGAAACTTGCTGAGCTCTGTGTCTACCCCTAGGGGTATGAGTGCTGTATGTGTCTACACCGTAGAAGATATTGACCACATCTTTAAAACCTCCAACTTCAAGGGACACACGGGGTCCATCCCAAACCCACGACCTGGGAAGGTATGCTCAACAATATGACTTTCTAGTCAGCTCTACTCCTTTACTCTGTATGTTTACTATATTGGACTGTATTCTGTGTATGTCTTCGTATGTTGAAGTATACATACAAGTGTCCATCCTCTTGTAGTGTGTTGAAGACAGTACTAGACTCCCCATGGAAGTCCTGAAGATGGTGGACAAGGTTTCAGAGATGGAGGAGTGTGTCACCAGTAAGCCTCTCCTGGTCACTCACCACTATTACCACCACATCCGCGTGGACAGAGTCCAAGGCAAAGGGAATGTCCTGTTTCTGTCTCTAGGTGAGAAGTTTTGATCTCTAGACGATGAATCAGAAATGATCAGTCTGAAAGGAATGACGGGAAACCTTATGTTTGGAGACCTTTAACATAGACCTCTTATGACCCAGCAGCAAGTGATGATAGGGAGCCGTATTGTGTATACGTACAGCATATTTATAGGAATGTGGATGAGGTGAGAACATTTCCATCTTATACTCACACCAGTTTTAAGAGACAGAGGCTTTCAGAAGGTTGAAATACTATTGACCGTACATGGGTGTAAAGTGATACTTTTTTTCATGCTGACTACCTGACACTGATCTTTTGTAAGGTGTAAAAAAAGGCCTGTCTGAGCAGTTAATTTTTTAGTTTAAAAAGATAACTAAGCGGAAGTATACTCTTATCACACTGTGCTGGGAAACCAGAGATGCAGTTCATTTCCCATCATTGGCACACAGACTTATTCAAACAACCCTAACTTGAGATTCACGTTTGCACAACATTTTGTAGGTTGTGGTTAGCGTCAGAGAAGTACAATCCAAACATGAGACTGATGAATGTAATTGAAGTACAGTATCAGAAGCATAACTGGAACAATAGTCATAGATACTCATAGATATGTGTCCTTAGGGCGAGTCTATGCCTCACCATGCATCTGTACTGTGAGTGGTGTAATATGACTGGAGGATGTCTCAACATTATGTTGAAACATGAACAGTTGTGTGTGTGTTATGCTTAAATGACTGTGTTGACACACTGTGTGTGTGTGTGTGTGTGTGTGTGTGTGTGTGTGTGTGTGTGTGTGTGTGTGTGTGTGTGTGTGTGTGTGTGTGTGTGTGTGTGTGTGTGTGTGTGTGTGTGTGTGTGTGTGTGTGTGTGTGTGTGTGTGTGTGTGTGTGTGCGCGTGTGTGCGTGTGTGTGTGTGTCTACACTAGGGAATGGAGGGATTCATAAGGTTCTGGAGAGGGATGGTCATTCCTTCATCATCGCTGAGTTACAACCTTTTAACTACAGAGCACACATCCTCAGTATGATGTTGCACTCTTCCACGGTGAGTCAAGGAACACAGCCCACACCGAAACCTCCCCACAGATCCAACAGTGGTAATAAGGAAACATGGAGTGGAATAGACAATAGTCAAAGAGATCCCTTTCAAACCATGTTTATATCTCTATAATAATATTGTAAAAGAAGTGGTGTTCTTATTGTAAATCAGCAACATTCTTCTGCAGTCAACAGTCATTGTTTGAGTACTTCCTACAATATTAGGTTCTAGATAGCACCTTTTTTCCAAAGAGTGTACTAATGTTCTTGTGGTGTTGTGTTCCAGGGGAAGCTGTATGTGGGCTCCAGCAGAGAGCTGGTTCAGATTGACCTGGGCAGCTGTGAGCAGTATGGAGCCCAGTGTGAAGACTGTGTCCTGGCCAGAGACCCTTACTGTGGCTGGGATGGCCATCACTGCACCACAGCAACAAAGTAAGACCAAACACAGCCCGCTTGCAGCTTATAGCATCCGCTATATAGATATTTAATGGTAGTGATTCAAAAACAGATTTTTCATTAATGGTTTCCTCTCTGTGGTTTCCTGTCAGCCTTACAGTTTATTTGGAACACTTCATAGTGTTTGTCAAAAATGCTAATATAGAGTGGTGCATTATTTTGGCCATTATACTAGACCTTATTTTCCATCAGTTCAGTTCAACATGGCCAGAGCCAGTTTTTCCAGAATTATGTAAACACACATGGCCCTTGTTCAAACAAATGTGGTGTCAGATGAGGCCTTGAAAACAAATTAAATATACTTAAAACAAGTGTGGTGTCAGATAGAGGCCATAAAAGAAAACAAAATATACTTCATTTGATTAAACATAACATACAAGTCTGTCTGCAGTGTGTGTCAGTGGGAAATGTTAGTTCTCACTTCCTCACTCTGATCCCCACCTTCTGTTAAAAGTATACTACACTTCCTCCTCTACACTCCCCCAACACATGCTACACACACACACGATACTACACACTACCTGTTGTGTCGTGAAATGCTCTATGCTCTGTTGGTGTGATACCATGTGTTTTCAGTTCATCTTTGCATTTTCAAATAACTATCACTGCCAACCACAAGGTAGACACTCTACTGGCCCATAAACAGGAATAAGTAACCTCTGAGTGAAAATAGACATTCACTATTTTCTGGTTGAGTTGCTTGTTGAGACTCCTTAACTCATATGTGCTTGTCTTTTTACAGTAAGACAATTCAGGATGTGGAGAACGGGAACCATCAGGTATGCAGCAACATATCCAGAGGAGTTACTGCAAGTAAAGGTGTGTAGTGTGTTACAGCCACCCTTGTATAAATACAAAACCATTTATTATGACCATGTACTATAATAAAGGATGGAAACCACCCACAATGGTTAGCTATGGAAGTCTAAAAAGCTATGTTTTGCTCTTAGTTTACGTTCTAAGGTCATCAGGTGGCGCTGCAGATGGAATCAGAGTTTCTCAGTCTTCAAAGTACTTCCTCCATTGCCCAACCTTGTCCAGCCACGCTGAGTACAGCTGGAGGCACCATGGCAACACCACAGCAACACCGTGCATCTCCACAGGGTCAGAGCACCAGTGTCTCCTGCTAATAGAGAGCATGGGCCCTGAGCAGCAGGGAACATACAGCTGTGTGTCTGAGGAGAGGGGCTACCACAGGACCCTGGTGCAATACAAGTTACAGCTGGACAGTGGGGCCTCAGGCCTGGCCTCTCACCGCCTGCCCTGTCTTGTTCTGGTACTAACACTGGTCCTGACTTTGCTCTGCTAGCATCAGCTCTGTGGACTCTCACCCCAGCCCTATGACCAAGCTGACTTGACTTGGACATCCCTGCACTTGTACTTTGGTCTTCCTTACACCCACGCTACCTCAAGAATAGTTCATGACAGTCAATGTCCGAGCCATTTCGCTGAGCCGTTTCCTTTGTTACTTTCACAATCGATTGGTAAAAAACAGAACGCTGTAGAAGTTAAAGCTACTGCACTTTTGCGGAGTTAAGGATTTATTGGCCTCATGCATTTTATAATCATGCTACGTTATCCAATATGGAACTTTTCAGGGGTTTAAAATATTTAATGTAAAAATCTGAATGTCAGTATATATAGCAAAAACAGACTTATATTTGTTACATTTTAGAAATAAATGTTTTAATTAACTCCTAACTTTCTTGCTAACAGTATGATGGTTGTAAATATATACAGTACCAGTCAAAAGTTAGGACACACCTACTCATTCAAGGGTTTTTCTTTATTTTCACTATTTTCTACATTGTACAATAATAGTGAAGACATCACAACTATGAAATGACACATATGGAATTATGTAGTAACCAAAAAAGTGTAAAACAAATAAACTCAGCAAAAAAAGAAACGTCCTCTCACTGTCAACTGCATTTATTTTCAGCAAACTTAACATGTGTAAATATTGGTATGAACATAACATTCAACAAGAAGCCATAAACTGAACAAGTTCCACAGACATGTGACTAACAGAAATTGAATAATGTGTCCCTGAACAAAGGGGGGGTTAAAATCAAAAGTAACAGTCAGTATCTGGTGTGGCCACCAGCTGCATTAAGTACTGCAGTGCATCTCCTCCTCATGGACTGCACCAGATTTGCCAGTTCTGAGATGTTCTTTCTGAGATGTAGCCATTATTTACTATTTTACACCTAGGGTTACTATACATAACTTTAACCCATTTTATAAGAGATTCTCCAAAATGTAAATATTCCGGGAGCAGGTGCAATTTGCAGTTCAAGATCAAGCAAACGTAGCAGAATTCAAAGTTGGGCTGTACAACATGCAAAAAGGTAGGGAGCTTCGGTCTAGAAATGACTGGAGGGATTCAACTAGCAAAAGAGTGGGTGGAATGAACGGTAAATTAACATTCTATGCATCAGATGTAAAAAAAAAAAAAAAAAAGATTTAAAAAAAAGAAGAACAACAGCAAGCCTTGTAGAGGACACCCAGGTTAACACTCAAAAATGTAATAAAAAATAGCCACTACTGCCAGTCTTCAGAACAGCCTTAGGAGGATGCTAAACATCACAGCCACATGCCTGCTCATGGCTTCGAGCAAGAAGTTGACATGGTAGGGAAAAAAAATAGTTTCAAGTTTGTAATCTGAATATGAGCCTCATATTATCACATATAAATTCTCAAATGTGTGTTCTGCTGTTGCCTTAATGTATTTAAAGTTATATTATGATATTTTGATATTTGTTTTACTTCTACATTGTCTTGAAAATGATATGAAATTCGGGTCTTGAAAGCCCCACAGCTGAGTATGTGTGCATATGTCTGGTGTTCTCCAGTGTCGTCTAAAAATGTTTCTGTACATTGATGAGGCTATAAGAAATTCAGACTTGTGTAAGCCCCGCATCTACACTCACATCAGTGAATTCTAAAATGCTTTGAATAATTAGCACCTTGGAGAGTGCTGTCCGTTTCACCACCATAGATAGTAGGCTACTTGGAGAGTGCTGTTTCACCACCATAGATAGTAGGCTACTTGGAGAGTGCTGTCCGTTTCACCACCATAGATAGTAGGCTATTTGGAGAGTGCTGTTTCACCACCATAGATAATAGGCTACTTGGAGAGTGCTGTTTCACCACCATAGATAGTAGGCTACTTGGAGAGTGCTGTTTCACCACCATAGATAGTAGGCTACTTGGAGAGTGCTGTTTCACCACCATAGATAATAGGCTACTTGGAGAGTGCTGTTTCACCACCATAGATAATAGGCTACTTGGAGAGTGCTGTTTCACCACCATAGATAGTAGGCTACTTGGAGAGTGCTGTTTCACCACCATAGATAATAGGCTACATGGAGAGTGCTGTTTCACCACCATATATAATAGGCTACTTGGAGAGTGCTGTTTCACCACCATAGATAATAGGCTACTTGGAGAGTACTGTTTCACCACCATAGATAGTAGGCTACTTGGAGAGTGCTGTTTCACCACCATAGATAGTAGGCTACTTGAAGAGTGCCGTTTCACCACCATAGATAATAGGCTACTTGGAGAGTGCTGTTTCACCACCATAGATAATAGGCTACTTGGAGAGTGCTGTTTCACCACCATAGATAGTAGGCTACTTGGAGAGTGCTGTTTCACCACCATAGATAGTAGGCTACTTGAAGAGTGCCGTTTCACCACCATAGATAGTAGGCTACTTGGCTGCTACGTTGTGTTTGACACTTTTTTCTCAATGTGTTCCAGTACCAGAGCCCCCCATGATAATGTAGGCTATACAATAGAAATAAGATTTTTTATTTAACAGGAAGCAGAGAAAGTCAAGGTTGCCAAGAATTAAGACATTCAAGAGCGCCCATCCCTGCAAGTTAAAAGACTGCAATTTAAATTCTGCATAACGGCACAGCATTTAGTCAACTTCACTGTGGGAAATGTGATACTGTATGCTTCAGTTTGCTGCCATATGACTGGTTTCACATTTGTCTCTAAGGTAAAATATATATTTTTAAATGTCATTTATATTTACAATTAACTTATCCAAACGGATTTCTTATTTACCTATCTCTTGAACTCTTATCAAGTTGTAAATTACAGTCCTTGGAGAACGGTGTTAATTCTATCGGGAAAAAATGTAATGCTTTATACTCCTGGAACCGGTCGGTTCACTAGACCTTATTTATGGTTTCGTCACAAGTAAAGGTGGTAAAATGAGGAAATTAAGTCGAGATCACATCTTCATTTATTCGGTCTACACTCTAAACAAATAGTGGATGAATAGCTTGCTATTATCATGCTAAACAGAATACTCGGAGAAAAGTGTATTAACTCGGGTCGGAATTGGGTCCTAATGCTTAGACCTGTTGTGTATCAGATGGAAAGGTTTGTGTTGAGTTTGAGTAAGTGTGAACATGAGTCAATGAGTGAAGAGTGAGTAGTCGAGAGGTGTGGGTAGCTAACAGGAACCACACACAATGGAAAGTCAGCTCTTCCGGAGGTGGGGGGCTTTTGCATGCTGAATCATTTCCGAAACCTACAAAATACCATAAAATGTTTTAGGGTTATCCACGACACAAAAAATCTGACACCTCATTGTGAGAGCCCCTTATTAGTATGCCTAATCCATGCTTGAGTAACAGGAGGCTTAGGCCACTGTAGCAAAATAGGCCTCAACTTCCCATAAAAACCTTGTGACAGCTGTCATATGAAGAGGAAGCGGCTTGTAATCATGAACTTTTTAAAACTGTGACAAAATGTTATCAACTATTTTCATGCCTCATTCCTGCGCCTGAGTCACTTTCCCACTCTAATCTCTATGGTGCAGCTGCTGAGACATGGCTCCAAGTCCTGTATCATTCATGTGCAAATGAAAATGATGTGCCAATGAAAATCATGTTAAATGGAGCTGGAGAAGAAGGCAGACGTTTTACGTGCCCCCAACTGATTGTGTTTTTTGTTTGTCTATTTACGTTGTTTGTAACTCATTTTTTAAACTTATTTTGTACAAAATGTTGCTGTTACCGTCTCTTATGAATGAAAATAACTTCTGGACATCAGGACTGCGATTACAGAGTGGCAGAATCCTTTTTTTCCTATAACGTGTCTGACGAGCCTGACGCGAATGATATACTGCTTTCTCGGGAACAGGCCCAGATCCCCCTGATTTGTGTGAAGAGGTGGTGGGGGAAAAGGGGCCTGAGGGCGGGCTGCCTTCTGAGAATTCGTAGGCGATCGAATAAACCCCCACATCCTTCCATTCTGATAACAAACAAGCAATCTTTGGAGAATAAAATAGATTACCTACGCGGAAGATTAAACTACTAAAGGGACATTCAAAACTGTGATATCTTATGCTTCACGATATCTAAGGAAGTCTCAAGCTATTGCTCGCCTAAGGTAGAGTCTCTCATGATAAGCTGTAGACCACACTATCTATATAGAGAGTTATCTGGATTTTTCATAGCTGTTTACATACCAACACAGTCACAGGCTGGCACCCAGACAGCATTGAATGAGCTGTATTCCATCCTAAGCAAACAAGAAAATGCTCACCCAGAGGCTGCGCTCCTAGTAGCCAGGAACTTTAATGCAGGGAAACCTTCGTTCTACTAAATTTCTATCAGCATGTTAAATGTGCAACCAGAGGGAAAACAAACTCTACACCCCCTTTACTCCACACACAGACTCGCATACAAAGCTTTCTCTCACCCTCCATTTGGCAAATCTGACCATAATTATATCCTCCTGAAAAATTTCAACAGGAAGCACCAGTGACTAGATCAATAACAAAGTGGTCAGATGAAGCAGATGCTAAGCTACAGGACTGTTTTGCTAGCACAGACTGGAGTATGTTCCGGGATTCCTCCAACGGCATTGAGGAGTACACCACATCAGTTATTGGCTTCATCAATAGGTGCATCGATGACGTCATCCCCACAGTGACATTTATTTTGATTTTCTTTAAACCTTTATTTATACAGGTTTTTCTCATTTCCCAAGAGAGACCTGGTCCAATAGCAGCAGGCGGAACAATGTTTCAGACAAAACAACTTACATACACTAACAACATTAAACAAAACTAAAAACACACAAACGGTACAACAAAAACATTTAACCTAAAAAACACGAAAGTATTTACTAAAAACAACTGTCCTGAAGACAATTACACTCTTCTATGATATATACATCGATCAAGTGTTGAAACTCCACCAACGAAACTAGATCATCAAATTTTTAAATGTTCAGGAGAGAATTCCAGGACCACGGAGCTAAGTTAACTAAAACTATTTCTACCATGACCTGTTCTACTTTTTTGGTACTGTTAGAAGCAAATGAGCATGGGACCATAATTGATATTTATTTACCAACCTAACTAAAAAAGAACAGAGATAAAATGGCATTTGACCCAATATGGCCTATGTATACCAGTGTTTAAGCCTATGCAAGGTCAATGACGACCAGCCAACAGCGCTGTAGAGATCACAATGATGTGCTAGATGTTATTGATTTGTAATGAACCTGAGGACTGACTGCATGATACACTGAATCAAGTGCTCTCAGTGTAGTGGTTGAGACCTGCATATACACTGCTCAAAAAAAATAAAGGGAACACTTAAACAACACAATGTAACTCCAAGTCAATCACACTTCTGTGAAATCAAACTGTCCACTTAGGAAGCAACACTGATTGTTCTGTGAAATCAAACTGTCCACTTAGGAAGCAACACTGATTGACAATACATTTCACATGCTGTTGTGCAAATGGAATAGACAACAGGTGGAAATTATAGGCAATTAGCAAGACACCCCCAATAAAGGAGTGGTTCTGCAGGTGGTGACCACAGACCACTTCTCAGTTCCTATGCTTCCTGGCTGATGTTTTGGTCACTTTTGAATGCTGGCGGTGCCTTCACTCGTGGTAGCATGAGACGGAGTCTACAACCCACACAAGTGGCTCAGCTAGTGCAGCTCATCCAGGATGGCACATCAATGCAAGCTGTGGCAAGAAGGTTTGCTGTGTCTGTCAGCGTAGTGTCCAGAGCATGGAGGCGCTACCAGGAGACAGGCCAGTACATCAGGAGACGTGGAGGAGGCCGTAGGAGGACAACAACCCAGCTGCAGGACTGCTACCTCCGCCTTTGTGCAAGGAGGAGCACTGCCAGAGCCCTGCAAAATGACCTCCAGCAGGCCACAAATGTGCATGTGTCTGCTCAAACGGTCAGAAACAGACTCCATGAGGGTGGTATGAGGGCCCGACGTCCACAGGTGGGAGTTGTGCTTACAGCCCAACACCGTGCAGGACGTTTGGCATTTTCCAGAGAACACCAAGATTGGCGAATTCGCCACTGGCGCCCTGTGCTCTTCACAGATGAAAGCAGGTTCACACTGAGCACATGTGACAGACGTGACAGAGTCTGGAGACGCCGTGGAGAACGTTCTGCTGCCTGCAACATCCTCCAGCATGACCAGTTTGGCGGTGGGTCAGTCATGGTGTGGGGTGGCATTTCTTTGGGGGGGCCGCACAGCCCTCCATGTGCTCGCCAGAGGTAGCCTGACTGCCATTAGGTACCGAGATGAGATCCTCAGATCCCTTGTGAGACCATATGCTGTGTCAGCAGTTCCTGCAAGAGGAAAGCATTGATGCTATGGACTGGCCCACCAGTTCCCCAGACCTGAATCCAATTGAGCACATCTGGACATCATTTCTCGCTCCATCCACCAATGCCACGTTGCACCACAGACTGTCCAGGAGTTGGCGGATGCTTTAGTCCAGGTCTGGGAGGAGATCCCGCAGGAGACCATCCGCCACCTCATCAGGAGCATGCCCAGGCGTTGTAGGGAGGTCATACAGGCACGTGGAGGCCACACCTACTACTGAGCCACATTTTGACTTGTTTTAAGGACATTACATCAAAGTTGGATCAGCCTGTAGTGTGGTTTTCCACTTTAATTTTGAGTGTGACTCCAAATCCATACCTCCATGGGTTGATAAATTTGATTTCCATTGATCATTTTTGTGTGATTTTGTTGTCAGCACATTCAACTATGTAAAGAAAAAAGTATTTAATAAGAATATTTCATTCATTCAGATCTAGGATGGGTTATTTTAGTGTTCCCTTTATTTTTTGAGCAGTATATATAACATCACTAAAACCGCCAGTAATGTACATCGTACTACCTCCTTCCTGGCCTCAAAAGAAAAATAAGCCTTATGCCAGTAATAAAAACCTATTCTCAGTCTGAGCTTCCTTATAAAGTTCTCGACATGCACAGTCAAGCTCAGCTTATCATCAAACCACACACCCAAACATTTGTACACTTTAACTTACTCTATAGTATGTCCAGCCAATGTAGCAATAATTTGATTAGTAACATGCCTGACATTTGAATATACCATGCATTTGGTTTTACACGAATTTAGAACCAGCTTTAAATCATTCAGATTATGTGGTATGATGTTAAATGCTCTTTGGGCATTTTCAAAAGCTAAAGATAAACTACTACTACTTGAATAAAGAACAGTATCATCTGCATAAAAATGAACATCTGCTGTTTCAATAAGATCCCCCAATGTTGTTGATATACAAAATTAACAATAGTGAACCCATAGCAGAACCTTGCGGAACACCTGAGCACACGTCTATGGACTCAGATTTACAACCATACGCCATTACACATTGTGTACGATTTGATAGGTAATTTATAAACCAATCTAGAGCATGACCAGTAACTCCACAACATTTTAACCTTTGCACTAACACAGCATGGTCCACGGTGTCAAAAGCCTTCGACAAATCAATAAAGACAGATACACAATGTAACATCTTATCAAGAGCACAATGGATGTCATTTAAAACCTTCAATGTTGCTGAAAGGGCTGTGTCCAGACCTAAAACCTGATTGCATTCCATTTAATATGTTGTTTTCTTGGAAGTAGGCCTTTAGCTCCCTACTAAGGACTCCAGTACCTTAGGCAGTACAGACAATTTGGATATGAGACGATAGTTGTCCAGTAGCGAAGGATCTCCACCTTTCAGGAGAGGCAGTACAAAAGCATATATTTCCATAACTTGGGGATTACCTTAACATCAAGCGTGAGGTTAAAAATACATGTTAAGGGGGGAGCAATGATGTCTGCAGCTAGGTGCAGGAAGCGGGGGTCTAGTTCATCAGGGCCAAGGGATTTCTTTCCATCAATTTCTTTCAGGGCTCGACACACTTCTGAAACAAAGAAGGATGAAAAGGAGAACCTGGTGAAGGAGTGCACAGGGGTGTCAGGTAAATTCATAGGGGGCTCACTTATACCTTTGACCTTTTCAAATAAACTGCCTGCATCTAAAAAATGCTGATTCAAGGCTTTCAGAACAGAGGTTATCTGTGTGTCTAATAAGAATTGTTTGGGAAGCTGTGTATCTTTTTTGCACTCCAAACCTTTCACTACTTGCCAGAAATTGGATGGATTATTTAAATTATGTGAAGTAGATTTCAGGTAGTGGTCTGCTTTCAATTTACGGATCATAGCCACACCCATATTTTGAAGACGTTTAAAAGCCATCCAATCATCTGCCAAATCAGTCCCTCTTGCTTTAGCCCACATAGCATTTCGTTCCCTTGTGATTTTTGTAAGTTCCTTAGTAAACCAAGGGTTCTCTCTGCCCTTAATCATGAATTTAAAAAAAAGGGCCATGCCTATTGCATACATCCTGGAATGCGTTGTGGAAGTAAGAAAAGGCTAGTTGAACATCAGGGATTAATTCCAGTCTATTCCATGCAATGCTAGATACATCATGTAAAAAACCTTGAATATCAAACCGCTTCCAGTTTCTTTTCGTAATGACACGTGGAGACTTCTTAGGAATTTTATCATCTCTCACACAGGGAATAGCACAGTACATACATACCCCAACCAGAAGCCATGGATTACAGGCAACATCCACACTGAGCTAAAGGCTAGAGCTGCCTCTTTCAAGGAGCGGGACTCTAACCCGGAAGCTTATAAGAAATCCCGCTATGCACTCCGACAAACCATCAAACAGGCAAAGCATCAATACAGGACTAAGATTGAATCGAAGACCGTCTCTGGCACTCGTCGGATGTGGCAGGACTTACAAACCATTACAGACTACAAAGGGAAGCACAGCCGAGGGCTGCTGAGTGACACGAGCCTACCAGACGAGCTAAACGACTTATATGCTCGCTTCGAGGGAAATAACTCTGAAACATGCATGAGAGTACCAGCTGTTCCGGAAGACTCTCCGCAGCCGATGTGAGTAAGACCTTTAAACAGATCAACATTCACAAGGCCACAGGGCCAGACGGATTGCCAGTACGTGTACTGCGAGCATGCGCTGACCAACTGGCAATTGGAAGGAAATTCAAGCCACACTTAACAAAAACAACACACACAGATAAGATATAAAGTAAAACTTTATCATGACATACAAGTTTAAAGCCCTGAGAACCATATCTTTATATTACTAATGTGAACAAAACTGAATGTCAAAATCACTTTGGAAAAGTGCTCCTCTTTTAAATACAATCAGCACAAACCAGTTTTACAAGCATTTACGTTGTCCCAATTTTGTTTTAATCAAAAGAGAAAACTATAATATCATTACCATGTCCATAATAATAATAACAGTACAAAAATATGCACAAACCTCACAGATTTATATACGGAGCATTGTACAAGCCAAAAACAACATAGAATTGATAAATGAGGTATTCAATAACCACTTGCATATGCACTTGTATTACACAGATCAGGTTAGATTTAAATAATAAAAAATCTAATAAAATCCAAACCATCCCAGGGACAAGGTTCTGCAGACTTTCAACTTCACAGTTTCTTGAGTGATGTGACCTTGCCTGCAACTGATGACAAAAATCAAAAAGCGACAAAAACCGAACCAGTCTAAAATAGCATTTAGCAAGTCAGTAGAGACAGATTTTTGGGTCGTCCAAGATTTGGATGTGTCCCTCAGTATACATGCCAATTGCATAACTTCAATATCAAATGCAACAATGACAGCAGCCCAATGCCCCGAGGTAAGAGGTAGGGGGTCTTCAAGAGCTCTCTCACACACACACCAACAATTGTAGCCCACATAAGCCTGAGCTGTAAACTGAATTCCCAGTAAATGTGGTTCTAACTTGTTTCCCACCCTTGTCATGGTGTGGTTTTAGAGAACAGCACCACCTGCAGTCTCCTACGTGGCATTACATGGTTGTTACACACCCTCCTCTAGCATATTCTGAACTTGCTCTCACACTCATACACACACTCCCCCTCTCTCATGCAAAGGCTGTAAGGATACAATGTCAGACAGTCATTGACTAGACTGATTGGAAAAAAACAGAAATGTCCGTTTCTAAAACGAGAGAAACGAAAAAGGGTTTTTGTGACACCACCTAAGTGATCAAGCTAATTCGGTCCATCAGAAGAAGAAAAGTCTACACAAATAAATAGCATACCTTGGTTTTGAAACCAATAACATGATTTATGAATGTCTTAATGCCTGACTGAATTCATAAAGATCATTTACTCTTCAAAGGATTAAGCTTGAAGATAAAACAGTCATTCCTAGCAGAGTCCTGAAAGGTTCACTGTTCTCTCACAGCTGATTTTAAGGCAGCAACTACATCTTTCACCTTTATTAAATGTGGACATAATATTTCATCACGATTGCAGGTGTCTCTTTAGTCATTGTATATATGTTGTGGTGGTCCTGTAATCCTGGTCGGTGGTCTGCGCCACAAAAAGTCCACAAAAGCCAACAAATAACAGCTAAAACACAGCTTACTAAAAGCAACAGGGCTGCCCACCTCAGAGATTACAGGAGATCAGGGGTGAAAGGTTTAGAAACAGTTAAATGCCTCACAGATAATGCTAGAAATTAATTTCATTCAAATCATGTTCTATTAAAAATGCAGAGTAATTACCTGAACAGTTTGAGAATGGAAATACTCTAACTGTGGATGTGTCTGAGAAATTTGGGAGGCCTGAACTTTGAATTGAGACAGAAACCAGTTGTCAAAACAGCTACCCTTTCTGTCTTATTCAATGTAGAGATTAGGCCAAAGGGCCTTGTGTATCATGCACTGTTCACTGCAGCATAACTCACTGAGGTATATCCCTGGTATGTCAGGTGATGGGTGCCCATGCCAGGCAGAACCATACCGGGCCCAAGACTCAATCACAGGTAGGCAAATGTCTGATTAAGAAGCTAAGGAAAGCAACATGACCAGAGCTGACAACTTTAACAGTATGGACTATAGAAGATGGGCTAGCATAGAACCCATTCTTTACTCCACTGTATCCTACCTAGTGGTTCAGCTAGCCTATTCAGCTAACCCACAGCAGCTAGCCCATAACAGCCTGGGCAGGAGACAGGGCTAGTCTTTGGTATTCAGCTGTGCAACGGCCAGAGGCTACCACACAGCAGAGGATTACGGTGTAAAATACTGGCCACCTGATTGTACACATGCAGAGCAATACTCTTAAATAGGTTTTGTCTCATAAAATGCAGTATGAAGTAAACCAAACAAATACAGAGAAAACCGGAGGAGAGCAAGCCCATCCCAGTTCAGCTTGGTATAATAATGTGTCCCCAAGAAAACCCAGTAGTCAAGTCTACGTTTGTAGTCCAGCATTCGGGAGGAGTCCACTCCTGTGGACCGTTGCTCGTCGCAGGGACTCAAACCACCAGGTCAAGTCACGCTGGCTTTGCAGCAATGAGGTATGTAGTGTATGTCTCCTTCTAGAGAGTCTGAGGTATTCTTTGAAGACAGTCTGTTAGACTTGCGCATTCTTTCGGTGGAATCCTTTTTTAAATGACAAAGCGAGTCCATAATAAGAGACTTCACTGTGCTTCCTGAGAAAGGGCCCTCTCCCACACGGAGAGGTGAATATGAGGTTTGAAAAGGTATGTGGTTAGAACACTTCAGGTCTGGTCTGCCAGTGTTGGAGGAAAACCATTGATGGGTGATTTGTCTCTCCTCTCTGTTGAATTGAACTAGGGACACACACTGATCCCAGAGCAGGGACTAGAACACCTTCACTACCTTTCTGATTATTAGATAGATCCGGGGTGGTGAGCTTGGGGCTTGCTAGTCCTAAACAGATAGACGGATCAGTCAGTTCTTATGACCTCATACCGTGTGTGAAAATATATCCAAAGCTAATTCTGATCCTCAAAGCCCTTTAGACACATTGCCCATCAGTTTCTTGTGTTAGATTGAAGATTAAGTACATCATTCCAAATAGGCTGAATGAGGGGGTGACTCCCTGGTATTGATTGTGGGAGTGACTACTGTATATGAGGTATTACATGGCTATCTGTAGGATCAATAAAGTAGTGCACTCAGAAGCAAAAAGGCTACGGCCCGTCGTCATGGCAACTCGAGCGGTGTGATAGGGTTACTGTATGAATGAGTAGGTGGTGTGCTGAGGTGAGTGAGGTTCCGTTGTGAAATTCCCAGAAATTCCCCTGATTTCAACAAGATCAAAAAGGATACAAAAATAAAGTTAATTCAGGGGAAGTATACTACAGCTCCTGAGGTAAAGATACCACTGCAGGTTACTTGATTTGAGGTATGTAAAAAGATAACTAAAAAAATAGTATTAATAATAATAATAATATTAATTCGAAAAAACTAAAATAAAAAAAACAAAAAGCCAACAAACAAACAAAATAAAACTCTTCAAGTTCAGTTGTGAACACCTGTCAGTGGGTTTTGGCTGAGCTCTGATTGTGTTTAGCATGTGTTTGGGATAAGAGTGTCTGTGTGCTGGGTGTCTGTGAAATGCATAGGTGTGTGTGTGTTCATGTTCTCTTGAGATGTAATTGGGTGTGTGAATTGTGTATTCATAAACGGGTAGCCAAGGTTGACAGGAGCAATGAGGTATTTGTTGTGCACCAGTTTCTTTTTTTCTTATCGATTTATCAATGTACTGTATTCATGCTAGGCCTCGGTGTTGATGAAAAGCCTAGAGAGTGGGTTGTAGGGCGGCCTGAGCTAAGGGGAGCCACTGGTGGAGGGCTCGGCTGAGCAAGGCCCCTTGGAAGAAGAGGAAGAGCTGGGACTGTGGCTGTGGGCAGAGGTGACGAACCCAAACCCAGCGCTGGGTCCAGCAGAGGGCACTGTTGCTGCAGTGGACACGCTAGTCCCTGGTGCGCCTGACTTCTGTGCAAACAGGGTTCCTACACGACAGAAGGACAAACAGAATATTACAGCAAGATAAACAACACAACCAAATCCGTTTATTTCTTACACGCACGCACGCACGCGCACACACACACACACCTGAATAGAGTGTGCCGTTGACCTCCACAGACACACTGATGCTAGCAGATCCATTGGTGGAGATGCTCAGAGCCATGTCCTGCTGCTTCTCATCTGGAAAGAAAGAGAAAGAGGAAGTGTAAACCAGTGTGGGCAGAAAGCAGAATCAGGTACTATACAATAGCATGCAGTAAGTGAGAATTGGGTGTCACGAACATTTCCTTGTGGGTGTCTTGCAGCATACATCTGCATAACCCACTGAGGAGAGAGAAACACAATCATGTCACAGTGACCCCAGGAAAACCCAGGAAAACATTCTGCACTTCCCCTCTCAAAGCATTTCTTGTGTAGCAGTCATAATGCATTAATTGTTGTACTCGCACACACACATTCAACACCCATACAGGCTGAACCTCTACTGTGTGTGTGTGTGTGTGTGTGTGTGTGTGTGTGTGTGTGTGTGTGTGTGTGTGTGTGTGTGAGAGAGAGAGAGAGAGACATGGGGAATAACCAGCATGTGATAACATTAAGGCACCAAACAAAGCATGTGTTATGACATATATACAAACAGCCAGAGGCTGAGCTGAAGAGGCACAGGTCAGTGAGTCAGCTAGCAGAGTGGGCTGAAAGCCTTTATCTCTGTTGTGCAGTGACCGCTGCGTTGCCTTTATAATGGCTTCTAAATGTCATCCTCCTCTATCTCACGGGGGAGCGGAGGGAATCTGGTGTAGGCTGTGCGTTTTTTCATGGTGCTCAGAGAGTCAGGCATTGAGGGAGCTTCAGTGTACATCACTAGTCTACTTAAATGTATGCGTTTCCTTGAGAAAATGATTTCTAGTGCATATCAGGCAATTACTCCAATCTTGAAAACCTATGGAATGTACTGTATGTGTCGGTTACAAACTGACTATGATATGTAACTGTATAGAGTGCCCAGGGGGAGTCAGCCTGGGCACGTACCTCTAGCGGTGGTGCTGTTGCCCAGGCGCAGGTTCATGGGGACCTGGGAGGCCATGGCAAGCAGGTTGTGTTGGAAGGCCTGCTGCATCAGACGCTGCTGCTGCTCCTCTGCCAGGCGTGCCATCTTCCTCTCAGGGCCCTCGCCAGTCTCCAGCTTCTCCCTCAGCTGCTCCAGAGTGGCAGCCCGCGCCAGCCCTGCCACCTGCTGCTGCCCCAGCGACAGGGACATGGAGGTACCACGAGCCGCTGCCATCATGGAGGGGGTGACCTCTTCTAAAGAGAGGCAGGGTAGGAGAGGTAGGATATGTTACTTTCATGGAAACAAAAATGAGAATAATTTCAGTATTGTAAAATATGAAGAAAATATTTGATAAAATGACAATTTAACGTGGTAAAATGAGGCCAAAGAAAGGGAGGGAGATCTGTTGAAACAATAAAAAACACAAAAAACAGCAATTATGTGGGCAGTATTTTCTGTAACTGAGCAGCATTCCAATAACATCAAAGGTAAGATCAGATAAGAAAAACAGGTAATGGTAGTGATCCAGCCAGATCCTATTGATGAGGACAGACAGCTGTAATCCAGGCTGGCCGTAAAGTGTCCTGCTGTCTGTGGGAAACATGTTATTAATCAGTAGTAAATGGTTAAGAGACAGTGAACAGCCCAGGGTCAAACCCTCAGTCACACTCAGACGCTTTGATCACAAAGGGAGTGCATAGCACATTGATCGTCACACAATCTACAGTACAACACACACTGGAGAACAGTAGAGGCTGCTGAGGGGAGGACGGCTCATAGTAATGGCTGGAATGAATGGAATGGCATCAAACACACAGAAACCACATGTTTTGTACTTTTACCCCTTTTTCTTCCCAATATCGTGGTCTCCAATTGGTAACTACAGTCTTGTCCCATCGCTGAAACTCCCGTATGGACTCGGGAGAGGCGAAGGCCGAGAGCCATGCGTCCTCCGAAATACAACCCTGCCAAGCCGCACTGCTTCTTGACTGCCAGGCGCACCAATATGCCGGCTCATGGGTCTCCCAGTCACTGCCGGCTGTGACACAGCCTGGGATCGAACCCAGGTCTGTAGTGACGCCTCAAGCACCGCAATGCAGTGCCTTAGACCGCTGCACCACTCGGGTGGTGGAAACCATGTGTTTGATGTATTTGATACCATTCTACTTATTCCGCTCCAGCCATTTCCAAGAGCCCGTCCTCCCCAATTAAGGGGTCACCAACCTCCTGTGCTGCAGATATTACATAACACAAGGCCTGCCAATGAGTGTAAAGTGTGTAAAGTACAAAATACTTCTGTAAATGGCCATTAAGAAATCAGAGCATTTCTTCTTGTAATACTTGTACTGTACATAATGTCTGACTCTCTACAGTCTGTAGGCTGTGGTGTCTAATCCTATCCAGACAATGAAAGAAAATGATCCTGTAGTTCCTAACCATTGCGACAGAGAGCGCTAAGGCACTATGGATATTTGTTGAGGGTTGCGCTCCGATCAGTCCGATGCGCAAACCCGGAGCCCAACTCTCACTTCTATCTTATTTGAACCCAATAAAGAGCATGGTCTTTCTTTTCCTTTTGTCAAGATGCCTACTGTGTGTTTAGGCTATATCTTAATTCCAGTATTTATTTGAACTAATTATTTATTTTCCAATCTCAATCCTTTATTTCCAGTTTTTTATTGAGAAGTTGCTGATCCTTTAATACTCACCTTTTTTGAGAGAGTGGACGGGTGAGGCCAGCAGGCCATTGAGGCTCCCAGCGGCTCCGGCACCCAGTGCAGACAGGTGCATCTTGGGAGGGGAGAGGATGTGAGGGGCTGTGCTGGGGGAGAAGCGGAAGAGGCTGCTGCTGTAGCTGGGGCGACGGCCCTCCCGGCGGTTACTGTCGATGGCCGCCTGAAGCTCGCCTGGCGAACTTAGACCTTTCCTCTCACACTCAAAGGGATACAGGTACTTCATGTACCTGAATGAGACAAACATTAAGATATAAGATAATATATGCAAATTAGCAGACCAAAGCGACTTACAGTCATGCGTGAATACATGGGTCTTCAGATCAGAGTACACACACACACATTATATATGCAAACGTATGTGGACACCCCTTCAAGTTAGTGGATTTGGCCATTTCAGCCACACCTGTGGTGTGACAGGTCTATAAAATCTAGCACACAGCCACACAATCTCTATAGACAAACATTGGCAGTAGAATGGCCTTAATGAAGAGCTCAGTGACTTTCAACGTGGCACTGTCATAGGATGCCACCTTTCCAACAAGTCAGTTCGTCAAATCTTTTGCCCTGTTAGAGCTGCCCCAGTCAACTGTAAGTGCTGTTATTGTGAAGTGGAAACGTCTAGGAGCAACAACAGCTCAGCCGCGAAGTGGCAGGCCAGACAAGCTCACAGAAAGAGTCCGCTTGAGTGCTGAAGCACGTAGTGGGGTTGCAACATTCACTACCAAGTTGCAAAATGCCTTTGGAAGCAACGTCATCACAAGAACGTTGGGAGCTTCGTTAAACCGATTTCCATAGCCAAGCAGCCGCACCCAAGCCTAAGATCACCATGAGCAAAGCCAAGAATTGGCTGGAGTGGTGTACAGCTCGCCGCCAATGGACTCTGGAGCAGTGGAAACGTGTTCTCTGGTGTGATGAATCACGCGTCACCATCTGGCAGTCTGAAATCTTAACGCTACAGCATACAATGACAATCTAGACAATTCTGTGCTTCCAACTTTATGGCAACAGTTGGGGAAGGCTCTTTCCTGTTCCAACATGACAATCCCCCTGTGCACAAAACATAAATGGTTTGTCAAGATCAGTGTGGAAGATCTTGACTGGCCTGCACAGAGACCTGACCTCAACTCCATCGAACACCTCTGGGATGAATTCGAACGCCGACAGCAAGCCAGGCCTAATCGTCCAACATCAGTGCCCGAACTCACTAATGCTCGTGGCTGAATGGAAGCAAGTCCCCGCAGCAATGTTCCAAAATCTACTGGAAAGCCTTCCCAGAAGAGTGGAGGGCGGGGACCAACTCCATGTTAATGCTCATGACTTTGGAATGAGATGTTCGACGAGCAGGTGTCCACATACTTTTGTTCAGGTAGTGTAGATGCAGTGGCAGAGAGGTCAAAGTGTTACCTAACAGAGACCATGGTATGTAACAGCCTGTGAGCGTGCAGTAGCAGCAGCAGCATGGGTATTTTTCCACCCCATAAAAATGTATAAAAGCAAAGAGCATAATAGAGAGAGAGAACACTGAGGATCAATACGGAGTGAAGAGCACTATCCATTAGATAAGACCAGTGGACCGTTGCTGCTGGAGAGAACAGGCAGGCTGAGTAGGCTAGCATTAAAAATACATAAAAGGTTCATTAAGGCTCTCTGGTATACAGGCAGTAGTATAGAGAGCTAAAGCCCTACACAGGGGCTTACAGAACGCAGAGCTCTCACCCCTCAGTGAAAGCCCACCTCAATTGCTGTGAACTCTGACCCAAATCACATCACAAAATCTACTGGATCAATGGGCTCCTCACACGTGTGATGTAATGGCTAGAGGATGGAATGCAGCGAGAGAGAAGGTGAGTAGTTAAGAGGGATGCGCACACACACACAGTCAGGATGAATGGACACATGCAAACAGACACACACATAGACATCATAGAAAGAGACACACGACTAAGCAGAATGGGGTAGAGAGAGAGACTTACTGTGTGCGGAGGGTGAAGGCAGCAGAGGTGATAGAGGTGGGCAGGCTGAGGCCCTTGGTGATCTCTCTCCAGATCTTCTTGTTGATGACCTCCACCAGGCCGCCCTTCTCCGTCACCAGCTTGTAAAGCATGTACAGGTCCAGAACCTGCTTGGCCATGATGGGGATTCGGTTCACTGGAGTCCCTGAAGGTAGAACCACACGCATCAATATGGATCCAAATATCCTGTTGACGTTACATTGCTGAAGGAGCTGGAATGGTGTGGGTGAGGAGGCTTGTTGCACGTTTTAACAACCTGAAAACTACCTAAACTGTTTTTTTTTTTTTTAACTCAATATTGTCATAGCACTGTAACATGCTTCGAACAGCAAACCCCCATGGTTTGCTGAAACAAATACACAGGTGATATCGTTACTGCCCTCGGTGACAGAGGCCCATAACTCAGAGAGCCGGTTGAATTAGACTGGGAAACGTAAACACATCGGTATAAAATGACAAAGAGAACATATTAGCCAAGTTAAGGCAAAGACAGCTGGACCTGGAAAGAGGGATTTGCAAAAAACAAAGTGAACCTGCTCCAGACTTTTGATACAGATGCATTAATCTGGTTAACAGCTTATCTGCAGTAAAGCATGTAGAAAGTGTGTGTGTCGGGGGGGAGGGAGGGAGGGAGGGGAGGGGAGGTGTAGCCTAGCCCTGGCCTAGTGTGCACCAGCATCAAAAAAGTGCTACTCTCCAGCCCCGATAGGGGTTGTAGGTCTGCTAATCCTTGGGCGGGGGGCGGGGGGCATGGTTAGCCCGGTATAATGAAGCTTATTTAGAGGATTGTGGAGAGTAAATCCACACCCCTCGGCTGTTAGCTGTTGTGCCAGTGCTGCCTGGGGCCTGGTGCTGAGTGGCTGCTGGGCAGGGAGGACAGACAGCCTGAAGCCAGGCCAGCTTTGTGGCACCAATCCTCCCAGCCTCCGCAGGCTGCTAGCAGCTCTAACATGGAATAAGACCAATTAATGCTTTTTTTAAATAGCAATGTGATCAGGCCAGGAGAGGAGATAAGCCCTGGTCCTGATTCAATGTCTCAAGTTAGCAGCAGCCAGTCAGTCCAGTCCTCCGAGGCACAGGTTGTCTTTAATTAAACCATTAGAATCATTGGCTCTGACTGGAGGACACATGGGCTAGCTTGTGTAAGTGTTGCTAGCTAACTCTGAGGCGGGGTGTAGCTGTAGAGGCATTACCTCTCATCTCATTTCAGAGAGGAACGTGTGTTAGAAAACACTGCAGACCCTTAGGACTGAAGCCTATATACAGTAGACCATCAACAAAGCCAGCCAGCGGTAACAACAGCTAGCTAAGCTAGGAAATCAAAATCCCCTATTCCTACAAGACAGTGGGAAGTCTCAGCTTTTCCCGGAATTCCACATTCTGATTTCAAGAGACAATTAACAGACTCCGAAACAGAAAGTACTTTTGCCAAAATAGCCACGTTCTATAGTACAGTAGTAGTAGTTGAAGTAGCAGTAGTGGTAATAATAAATAAAAACAAATCTGAAAGGAGAAAGACATTTCACAAAACTAGGGTACAATATACACATAACATAAAATTAACTATAGATTGTACATGGCCGCTATGACATAATATCAGTTTCCTGTAAGATTAAGGAAGTGCCAACAGCCCAGTAATGTGTCCGGAGTCCTGTCTCTCTGTGTGGTGGATGAGATGACATCAGGCAGGATGTTTGATTAGCACAGAGAGCATAGTGTCACTACCACCAGCCACCACACAGCCCAGCACAAAGAGAGAACAGAGAGAGAGACAGAGAGAGAGACAGACAGAGAGACAGAGAGACACAGAGAGACAGACACAGAGAGACACAGAGACAGAGAGAGAGAGAGAGAGAGACACAGAGAGAGACAGAGAGAGAGAGAGAGAGAGAGAGAGAGAGAGAGAGAGAGAGAGACAGAGAGAGACAGAGAGAGACACAGAGAGAGACAGAGAGAGACAGAGAGAGAGAGAGAGAGAGAGAGAGAGAGAGAGAGAGAGAGAGAGAGAGAGACAGAGAGAGACAGAGAGAGACACAGAGAGAGACAGAGAGAGAGAGAGAGAGAGAGAGAGAGACAGAGAGAGACAGAGAGAGACAGAGACAGAGAGAGACAGAGAGAGACAGAGAGAGACAGAGAGAGACAGAGAGACAGAGAGACAGAGAGACAGAGAGAGAGAGAGAGAGAGAGAGAGAGAGACAGAGAGAGAGAGAGAGAGAGAGAGAGAGACAGACAGAGAGACAGAGAGACACAGAGACAGAGACACAGAGAGACACAGAGACAGAGAGAGAGAGAGAGAGGCCGGGTAGAGGGTAGATAGATCAGGAGCCAGTAGCCCTGCGCTTCCAGAACATACAGCCTATCAAAAGCAGCAGGAATGTGGTGTAAAAAGGCCAGCCTGAGCCCTGGTCAGGCCACAGTTATTTAATGCAGCGCTGCAAGGACATCAATCCTGCATCAAACAATTAGTACAACTGCAGGGGTCAAAGGTTGGCCAGGGGTTATTGATGTCTGAATTAAAGTGCAGGTCAGCAGGAAGCCGTTTTCATACACAGCCAGCCGTATGTCCCCCTGGACAATGAGGCCAGAACAGATAAGCACAATAGACCTGACCTGCACTGACAACCCAGCATTTAGGCTTTAATTCACACCAATGCCTCTATTCCATTCCAGGAGAGTAATATCAATGTCAGGAAGAGGACCATCAGGAAGCGATGTATAGCAAGAAGCAAATCAGTATTTTAAATTTAGACAATAGATTTATACTCCGAATTTGTAATAAATACAAACACTACAATAAACCTGACGGTACAATAAACCAAACGGTACAGAATCATATGAACACGTTTCAACAGGATCTGCTGAAATGTGAGCAAACTGCAACAACCCATTTACGAATATGATTAAATGACGTAATTAACCAAAGCCCCTTCAGCTGGACTGGAGGAGATAGAGAAACATTAGTGAGAACTAACAACCCACCAGTCTTTGGTGAGAAACATCTGCTCCAGCCCTTTTAGGCCTGTGGGCACAATCACTTTAAACACCTCATGTTTAATCTGGGAAACCCAACCCCCGAGTCAGTCGATGCAGAAATGAGTAGCAGAGCAGCGTAGCCATGATAGCAGGCCACAGAACAGCTGAAGTATTAGCTCAAGCTAGGGTTAATGTTGGCCACTATTGGCTGCTTTCCCTCAAAGGGCATCAGGGATTTGTCCACAGCAGCACCGAAACAATTTGTAATTGGCTACAGGCTTCACCTCCCATCGTCCTTTGCCCTGGACTGATTTTCCCCCTGGGACAAGGCCATCAGGAGGCAAGTGATTAATGGCTGTGGAGGTCAGGGGTCATGGTGGTGGGAAGTGCTGTGGTGGTGAAGGCTCCCTGAGCCACTCCCTAACTCCTTCCTCCAGTCGCGGTACTTCCAGTGTTCAGACAGGGCCAGGGCCCAACAGAGAAAGGCCCCCAGGAGGCACCCCACTGGGAGGGAGTTAAAGTACAGTAATTGAGGTATTATTTTCAGTAGTGAGCACAGTCCAGCTTAGAAGACATTATGCTGGATAGAGAACAAGACCGAAAGAGAGACTGAGACCAGCCTACTGCAGTCTGAACCAGTCAAATCAGTGAGTCACAGTTCCAGGATTGAAAAAACACACCAATGAGACTGGTGTTGAAGCATCCCCTCGTCACATGATAGGTTTAACCCCCTTCACCATCCACACTGCTCCCTACAGTTCCAAGGATGCCTTCCATCTCCGTGAGACAAAAAACAAGGTCATTACATGATGATCCCTGACCAATTATTTTGTAAAACAGCTGTCTGCATTAAAGAGTTCTATAATAAATAAATGATATATAGCTGACTTCACATTACTGGCACTCCAGCTGACAGGGGTAGAGAAGAGACAGGAAATGCATTTTTTACAGAATGTGCTGCCACGAGGTGTGGGGTTTCACTACCATCCTGCTCCACCTCTTCGGAAGTGAGGGAGGAGGAAAAGAGGAAGGAAAGAGAGGATGGAGAGAGGTGAGAGAGAGACAAGGACAGGCGGGAGCGCATTTATAAGCCCATTATCTAAAGGATATATTGCTTTCTGTGGACCCCCCCATGCTCTGAGAGAGGGAAGGAGCGGATGAGGTGGATGGGACAGCCAGCTGGATAAAGCCTGGATTACTGCTATAAAAAAAAAGGTGTCAGCCAAAACACAAATGGCCTCTGCCTCATGTCAGTGTCTGAGTCCTTTCAGATGATCACCCTCCCCCCCAAACCCCTTTGGATCCCAACCCACCACCAGCAATATCCAAGATTAGACCAAACAAGGGCCTGCAGCTCCCCACCACTGTTTTGTTCTGCCTCAGGCCCACTACAGCCCTTACTGCTCCTGCTGGATGTTTAGTTTACCCAGGGACCCAAGGCCATTTGGTTTACATGTTCATATGGTCGAGCCTGGTATTGTCAGGGCCTGCTATGCTGCTGCTGGAGCAGTGTTTGTTTGATTTTTAATGCCGGGCCGAGGGACATAGAAGGTAAAGTCCAACGACGGTATGGAATTCTTCAGCTATCTTTAGTCTGGGGAGAGCCATTCATATGCATCACATGACTGACCAATTCAGATCAAGTGGTACGGCACACGTACGTGGACACACAGCAGCCAACCAGCCCTCCTATCTATAGCGAGAGTTAAGATCACCCCTTATATATGTAGGAGGCCAATAACACCAGGCAGGCGAGGATATAAAAGCACAGCTGGGAGGGGGGGGGGGGGGGGTAGTGTCTCATGACAAACCATGAAAAATAAACCCCACAACAAACATTTGAGGAGTAGAGACCTTCCATTATATGTTAAACTCAGTACACAACATGTAAATCACTAGATTGAGGCCTGGGAATGAGAGCCTTTTTTATTTATAGGACAAATCCTTTGATACATCAAGTCTCGTCAATGATAAAGGAACAACAGTAACAACTCACAGAGTAGACCGTGATCTGGCTGCAGTCCAAAATGGGGACGGTAATCTCTCTCTCCTTGGGAACAATTAGTTCAGTAAGAAGATCAGCGATAAAGGGGTGAGAGAAGGAGCAAGAGAGAGAGAAACCTGACTCCCTCCTCTCGGGTCATAAAGATGGGTCACAAAGATGGGTCACCTGGTGAATTGGGGGAGGGGGATTGAAAGGACGGAATGTGGATAGTGTGAAAAGTGAGACTGTAACCCAAATCCCTTTGGTCCCTCGAGGCCAAGCGGGGTCTGGCTTGGACTACTGGCTGACTGGACTATAATCAAGAGTGCATCAGATAAAGAGGTGTGGGGGGGGGGGGGGGGGGGGGGGGGGGGTATTTACACCTTCATTTCACCCTGCAGGTAAACATGGCCCGGTAGACGGAAGAGATCTAGCCCTGATCTCAAATCCCTCAACCGGAGATCAAACCATAGCCTACACTTTTACATTTGTATTCAGTTTCAGTAGTCTAATAACCAAATTGCACTGGCGGGTAAATCTCTGTCAATTATTTATTTTTTTAAAGCAAAAATTGGCTTGATGAAATTTGACATGAGCACATTACTAGACGGCTTTTTGATCTCCACTGTGCTTCTACGTTTACTCTCCCCGTCAAAATATGAAACGTCATCATTCTCGTCTGAGGTAATCAAGTGAGACAGGTCTGAAATCAGCTGCTCCTCAAATAACAATAGAGCAGTGACCACAGAGGCGGTCAACTAAAACAGGGCTGGTTTAGAGGGCAGGTAGGGGACAGAAACCTCTCCACCGGCAGGTGGACCATTGACAGGGTCTCAGTGGACCTCTGCTCCCCCCACTCCTCACTTTATTTCATAGATAACTGCTCCCAATCAATGGACACCCAGATTGACAGATAAAGCCATCAGCTGGCGAGCCTCATTTGGAGCCCAGCAAGAGATCAATACAGGAGCATCAGCTGCTGTGGACTGGGGATAGCATAGGGTCTGGAGGAGAGGAAACCAGGCACCCCTCACAACTCAATACAAAACCCTCTCTATGGTAACTGCTGATTGGAACATTGAGCTGGAATGGAACAGTCTATATACGTGGACCATAGTAGCGTGGGCTGACATTGTAACCTAGAGAAAGCAATAAAAAGGTGTAGGATCGATACTGTACCACTGACTGTGTGCGTAAATGAGTACAACGCGGACTAAGGCTCTTTTGAGACATCCTTTATCCCCCGACAGTACAGACATCTGTCATTCCTTGTTTCTCTTGAAAACCCAACGTGTACCAGTACATTACTGAGTCGTATGTAACGGTACTATATATACCATACTGTATGTCAGTGCAGGGCTATTGTGCTGGTGAAGATCTCCTTCAGGGGCCGTTAACTATTTCAGTCCATCCATCACTGGATTGCAACTCCAGTGCACACAGAACAGGACAATGGTCAGATTGAAACCTTGTCAAATAGAGTAGGGAATCGTCACAGCTCTATTCATTTTGTTTTTGTCTGCAACATTTACATCACTGAATACACCCCACAACCAAGTAGATTGATTCAGGAAAGGACAGGAAGAGGTGGGGGTGGGGAGAGGAAGAAAGAAAGAAAGACACTAAAACATAAAAGAAGGGCGGGCCCCTGATGGTACCGAAACTAAAAACAAATAGGATGGAGTAGATTCCCATCGAGCTAACATCAGGAAAACCCCAATTTCCTTTGGTTTTGAAGTGTGGAAAAACAGAGGACAGACGGGTCTGCCTGTGGATGAGCCTGCATCTAAATACAGCTTTGTAATTTGGGCGGGCGGGGTTTTAAAATTACCCAAGACAATCTCAGACCTCTAACATATCAACACGCTGACCACATCTTTGATCAAAAAAAGAGAGAAATGTCTGCAGCTAAGAATACTTGTCCTTTTTGGCATCTGTAAAGATTCTATAAGGCATTTATTATAAAGCAGTGGCTCTGACTGCGCTGGGCTGGGGTTGGCCCTGCGGTTCCCACCCTTTCCTCCCTCAGGGGCCCACTCTACTCTGCCAGCCCATCCCCAGCTCCTGCCTGTCTGGACCAGCCCCAGACCCAAACTGTGTCTCAAATAGCACCATATTCCCCATATATTGCAGAACTTTTAACCAGGGCACAGGTCAAAAGTAGTGCTCATAGGGCTCGGGTCAAAAGCAGTAAACTATATAGGGAATAGGGTGCTGTTTGGGACACACCCCCAGTGTCTGCTCCAGTGACGGATCGCCCATTTCCAAGGGAAATGAAAGACTGTGGCCTTGTTTCCAAACACGCAGGCCTGATGCCTCCCTTCGCTCCACTTCCCCTCTGATGCCTCTGTAGTTGTGGCACCCTCTCCCCTCTCTCCTTTCCCTGTTCCTCCTCTGTCTGTTGGTTACCTTCATCCCTCTTGCAGTCCAGACACGTGGCGGCCTTTCCCTAGTCTGCTGTCCGTCAGTGTTCCCCCTATCAAAAAGGCGGGGCACCCCAGTTTTAGGGGCTCATTAATCATTCTATTCGGGACAGGAGGCCCCTTAATCCAGCCCCTCCCCCTACCGCCTGCCCTGCGCACTACCCTCAGCCCCTATCCCCCACGGTCTTATCAAGTTTCAGTGGCTGTAACTGTAGCACAATAAACAGAGGGAAAATGGGGTGAGGGGAGAAGAGAGGGAAAATGGGGTGAGGGGAGACGAGGGAGGAGGACAGAGGAGAGATTTTCAAGTACCACCACATTTCTATTCTGGCCCCAGTCACTGTTCTTTACAGACATGTTTCACACACTTCTCACAAGGAGCTGAATCTGTGAGCTAGTCATCTATATAACGTGTTGCTACACTCACGGTTGCTACACTCACGGTTTTGAGTTAGTAGCGTAGTGAAACCAGAATGAAATTCAAATAAATGGTTTCTAAATCAGTGCACCATATGAGTAGCCTGACGTTTTACCACCTCTCAGACCAGCGGGGGAGGTTAGTTTCAACAGGTTTGGATTCAGTTGGAAACCATTTTGCTCACACAACACCTACTATAATAGTATGGACAGATGTGCTCATATGAAAGAGCTGGTAAAACTCTCAGGCAAGTCATTTCCAGAAACTGTTAAATGAAAATAAAGCCCTATTAAACAGGCCACAGAATGTTCCCATTGTAGCTCTGCTAAAGTGTGAGTGTGTACAGCACAGCGCACCTCCCTGTCCTGTATGGGGGGGGGGGGGCTCTGTAGCGTGAGTGTTAGCCCTGCTCAGAGTGGTAATGTAATGCATACATGGATCCCCTGGAGCCCATTTGTGGTGTAATTGGTGTGGACAGAGCACTCCGTCTCTGGGTTACTGTTAGGGACTTCCTGGCGTCCACTGTTCCCACGCCGCTACACTACGCAGCCCTGGCCGCCAACACATCGCCAAGCCAACGTGGCCCGGCCCTCAGTAAACACAGCTGACTGACCGACAGCCTGGTAACATTAAGACGATTAGGGCACAACTACTGTCAGCCTCGAGATTCACTCACTAGCTAATAGGCCTGGCTGTGCTGAGCCGGCTGGCGGAGCTACTGTAGTTCAAAGAGAAGCCTGCCTTCAACAAATCCAAATCAATTCAGAGTTTATTAGTCACATGCACAGGGTCGCAGATGTAATTGCAGGGTACAGTGAAATTCTTAAGCTCAGAGTTCCAACAACACAGGTTAAAAAGAAGTGAATGAAACAATAAAATAATACTAAGTAAAATAATAGAATAGAAAACGATCACAAGACAACATTTTAATTTTTTTGTTGACCTTTATTTAACTAGGCAAGTCAGTTAAGAACAAATTCTTATTTTCAATGACGGCCTAGGAACAGTGGGTTAACTGCCTGTTCAGGGGCAGAACGACAGATTTGTACCTTGTCAGCTTGGGGATTTGAACATGAAACCTTTCGGTTACTAGTCCAAAGCTCTAACCACTAGGCTACCCTGCCTAGTGTACAAAACATTTCCATGACAGACTGACCAGCTGAATCCAGGTGAAAGCTAGGATCCCTTATTGATGTCACTTGTTAAATCCACTTCAAATCAGTGTAGATGAAAGGGAGGAGACAGGTTAAATAAAGATTTTTAAGTCTTGAGACAATTAAGACATGGATGTGTGTCATTCAGAGGGTGAATAGGGGTGAATGGACAAAAGATTGAAGTGCCTTTGAACTGAGTATGGTAGTAGGTACCAGGCACACCGGTTTCAGGAAGGTGACTTTTATATTTCGTATACTCAGTGTATATTTACAACTAGTTTTAAATTCTATACAGCTGCTGCAGTTAAAAGTGGTGATGTGCGTAAACAAGGATACGTGTCCACAGAATGACGAGTGAGTAACAAGAATACATGTCCATTGGGGTTGAGTGGGGGAAACAAGTAGCTGACTAGTGGTGGCTACTCATGATGCAAAACCACCATCAGATCAGTTTCTGTCCCTCTCTCCAGTCCACTGTTCTGGTTAAATGGCACAGACAAGGCCGGCTTACAGCATTTCAATCTAAATCTTTACTACGGAGGATTTCCCTATAATAACCTCTTACTCCAATAGCCAAACAAACCCCCAGCATCAGGTTTTTTGACGCATCAACTTCCTACAGTACACTCAACACTAAACCATGTTTGGGCGATATACAGCCGTGGCCAAAAAAATATTAGCACCCTCACACTTTTTTCAAGTAACTCACAATTTCCCCTAAAAATAAGTTGAAATTGAACAAAGTATTTGGTCTCCACAATTCTTTATTTCACTGTTAATATTACAGAACCTTTGTTATTAATTCAGAACCTAATATATCCATTCAACAGACAAAATTATTGACACTAGACTTAATATTTGGTAGCACAGCCTTTGGTCAAAATAACTGCAATCAAGCGCATCCTATAGCCATCGATGAGCTTCCTGCACCTCTGTACTGGTAGTTTGGCCCACGCCTCTTGGTCAAACTGCTCCAGTTCTCCCAGATTAGAAGGGTGCCTTCTCCCAACTGCTGTTTTCAGATCTCTCCACAAGTCTTCAATGGGACTTCGATCTAGACTTGTTGCTGGCCACTTCAGAACAGTCCAGCATTTTGTCTCGAGTCTTTCCTGGGTGCTTTTTGAAGTGTGTTTGGGGTCATTGTCCTGCTGGAAGACGACTACCATTTATACTGTATCAAATCAAATCACATTTTATTTGTCACTGAATACAACCGTGAAATGCTTACTTACAAGCCCTTGACCATCAATGCAGTTAAGAAAATCGAGTTAAGAGATTATTTATTAAATAAACTAAAGTAAAAAACAAAATTATAACAAAAAATAACAATAAGGCTATATACAGGGGCTACCGAGTCAATGGGCGGGGGTACAGGCTAGTTGAGGTCATTTTTACATGTAGGTAGGGGTAAAGTGACTATGCATAGAAAATAAACAGTGAGTAGCAGCAGTGTAAAAACGAGAGGGGGGCAGGGGTGGGTCTATGCAAATCGTCTGGGTGGCCATTTGATTCATTGTTCAGCAGTCTTATGGCTTGGAAGTAGAAGCTGTTAAGGAGCCTTTTGAACCTAGACGTGGCCCTCCGGTACCACTTGCCATAAGGTAGCAGAGAGAACAGTTTATGACTTGAGTGACAGGAGTCTGACAATTTTTCAGGACTTCTTCTGACACCGCCACCGTATACTAGGGTATTTCATAATACCAACGGTATGATTTTCAATACAATTATAGGGAGTTAGGGGCACAGCTGCAAGGGTGCACGCTACACCACCCACTGCTTATAAATATAAGAAATCTAAGATGTGTCAAATGAATGATATCCTGCTCTGGGCTCCAGCTATTCATTTGGTCTGCTAGCTAAGTGGCTAGATGTCAAGATCAAGTTTAATGGTTACAGCAAAGACATTAAATCACCTCATGGATCAAGATTGGTCTTGTCAAAACTGTTTTGTGTGTATTTAAAAATACATTTTTTAAATGATATACATACATATATTTTTTTGTTTGTTGCCACATTTGGTAATAGCGTATACCCACCCCGGTGTGGTACAGTATGAAAGTCTGGATACTGCCCAACCCTACACTAGAAGCGCTACTATATAAGCTTCCCAATTACTAAACTTTGTTGTTAAAGTATAAAAACATGAGATCCCAAACCTGTTAACACGGTTGCTTAACTCTTGACATTCCTCGGGTCTCCTCCGAACAAAGTAAATATGCTTTTAGTTTTAACGTTCCACATGTTTTGGAATGACTTACAAAATGCATTACATTTGGATTCCCTGGTTACCCCAGAGCAGTTTAAACCCCTGATGATAATTTTTTTAATTGTATTTCACCTTTATTTAACCAGGTAGGCCAGTTGAGAACAAGTTCTCATTTACAATTGCAACCTGGCCAAGATAAAGCAAAGCAGTTCAACACATACAACGACACAGAGTTACACATGGAGTAAAACAAACATACAGTCAATAATACAGTAGAAGTGAGCAAGTGAGGTGAGATAAGGGAGGTAAAGGCAAAAACAAAAGTCCATAGTGGCAAAGTAAATATAATACAGCTAGTAAAACACTAGAATGGTAGATTTGCAGTGGAAGAATGTGCAAAGTAGAAATAAAAATGAAAATAGTTCACCAAGGTATGCAACTGTTATGATATATTGACTTTAATTACTTGTTTATAATGGCTGTGATGTTTGTAATGTTCTAATGTAATGCACTTGTTATTCTATCTTGTAGTTTATCTTTATGTCATCAGGGCACCATTGAAAATGAGATTCTGGTCTCAATTGGTCTCCACTGAATAAATCAAAGTTAATGAAAAAAAATATATATATACGACAAGACAGGACACTTCTTCACAGGCAGCAGGGACAACTGGGGTGGATCAAACCATTCTCTAGTTTGGAGGGGTCTATCTTTTTGTTGGAGAGGTGTGTGTGGGGGGGGGTTAAACACTTGTCTTAACCCCACTCTCTCCGTCCCGTGATTCCCTAAACAGAAGTCTCTCACACTCGTTCTGTCCATCAGACCTAGGCACCATTAATCATCTCAAGTGGACAGCGGTGACAGACATTTGGCTGCTTTGCACTGTTTAAAAAAAAAAGAATTTAAGTGCCCGTTTCTCCTAGTCTCCCTTACTGCTCCCTCCCAGCCCATCTCAGAGCAAGAGGTGAGGGAGGGGTGTCAAACCAAAACAAACAATCACCCATCTGCTTAAATCGAAGCCTTTAAGACAGTTAATAGCAACACAACAGTGTCAAAGTTTTTCTCCACGTTCCCAACGAGAGAGAATGCAGGAAGTGAAACGGATATGATAAACAATCAGGCTACAGGAAAACACGGCAGCTAAACACTCCTGAGTCCTCAGCCACCAATTGAAGAGGAAACGTTGCTGCTGTTGCTGCTACTCTAATGTGGGGCGTGTCAATGGGCCTCTTCATAGGCTCATTGGGTGTATGACAGCTGGTGAAATTCCTCAACAATGAACACACAAACACGCCTGTTTTTAGGCACACAAGGCCAAATGGGATTCTCTCGTAAGCTTCCTTTCAGTTATTTCCCACTTCCCAAGGACTTGGGGGGGCATGAAGTGGGTAATTGCTCCTCCATTTGGGCCTCTCAACCTTCCCATTTCCTCTTTTCTTTCTTTCACTCCTCAGAAACTCACACTCTCTTCTCCAACTAACATCTTTGATCAGCTGTCAGCTGTCCAAATATATTCAATATCATTAGCTTAGAGTGTTTTCTCCTACTTCAAAACAAGGTAATAATGAGAAAAAAAATGTACCCTCAAAGCACAACTGAAAATGAAATGCAGTATCCCAGTATAAATCTGTATTTTCATTTGATAGTGCAGCAGAAGCCACAAAAACAAACCAAAAAAATGGAGTACAGTGCCTCATAACAGGGCCGGACATCATTTTGTCAGAGAGATCACCGGCCTGGCCTGCGAGGCAAGCGGCTGAGGGCTGCATCTCACGGTAGTCCTGGGGAATGTGTGCTGTGCTGCCCTGTTCTCACAGCCGAGTGGGAAGACAGCCAAGCAATTTGTTCGCCATGATTAAGGCCCCGATTTAGGAGACAGCGGAGGTCAGCCAAGTGCCGCTTATTGAAGTAGAAAAAAGGAGAGGGGGGTTCTTTCTCTCTCAGGCCACAAAAGAGGTATTGACAGGGTAGCCACGTAGGTGAAATTCTTTGCTGCACCATGGTAATGACAGGATAGAAAACATCTCCGCTAAAAGCATTGACCTTCTGGTTCTAGAATGATCCTGTGATATCATCAATAAAGAAGCCTGGGGGTTATCACTCTCTCAGTGAATCTTATTGGAAACACAACACAGCTATAAATCAGGACTCACCCATCACCACTCACAATTATCTTGAAATTACTTTTGAATAACTTATTTGACTCATCACTGCTGCTACTGTTTAATATCTGTCACTTTATTCCTAGTTATATGTACAGTACCAGTCAAAAGTTTGGACACACCTACTCTTTAATCTTACTATTTTCTACATTGTAGAATAATAGTGAAGACATCAAAACTATGAAATCATGTAGTAACCGCCCCCCCCCCCCCCAAAAAGAGTTAAATCAAAATAGACTTTGTATTTGACTCTTCAAAGTAGCCACCCTTTGCCTTGATGACAGCTTTGCACACTCTAGCATTCTCTCAACCAGCTTCATGAGGAATGCTTTTCCAATAGTCTTGAAGGAGTTCCCACATATGCTGAGCACTTGTTGGCTGCTTTTCCTTCACTCTGCGGTCCAACTTATCCCAAACCATCTCAAAATGGGTTGAGGTCGGTGATTGTGGAGGCTATGTAATCCGATGCAGCACTCCACCACTTTCCTTGGTTAAATAGCCAATACACAGCCTGGAGGTGTGTTTAAGGTCATTGTCCTGTTGAAAAATATATGAAAATGGGACTAAGCGCAAACCAGGTGGGATGGCGTATCGCTGCAGAATGCTGTGGTAGCCATGCTGTTTAAGTTTGTCAGTGATTTATTTAGAATTCAAGACTATGTCACCAGCAAAGCACCCCCACACCATCTCACCTCCTCCTCCATGCTTCATGGTGGGAACCACACATGCTGAGATCATCCATTCACTTACTCTGCATCTCACAAAGAGACAGCGGTTGGAATCAAAAATCTCAAATTTGGACTCATCAGACCAAAAGGACAGATTTCCACCTGTCTAATATCCAATGCTTGTGTTTCTTGGACAAAGCAAGTGTTCTTCTTATTTGTGTCCTTTAGTTTTGGTTTCTTTGCAGCAATTCGACCATGAAGTAAGGCCTGATTCACGCAGTCTCCTCTGAAAAGTTGATGTTGAGATGTGTTACTTGAACTCTGTGAATCATTTATTTGGGCTGCAATCTGAGGTACAGTTAACTATAATGAAGTTATCCTCTGCAGAAAAGGTAACTCAGGGTCTTCTTTTCTTGTGGCGGTCCTCATGAGAGCCAGTTTCGTCATAACGCTTGATGGTTTTTGTGGCTGCACTTGAAGAAACGTTCAAAGTTCTTTTCCAGATTGACTCTTAAAGAAATGATGGACTGTCGTTTCTCTTTGCTTATTTGAGCTGTTCTTGCCATAGCCTTATTTTGGTATGAGACCAAGTCCATACTATCTTCTGTATACCACCCCTACCTTGTCACAACAACTGATTGGCTAAAATGCATTAAGAAATTAACTTTTAACAAGGCACACCTATTAATCGAAATGCATTCCAGGTGAAGCTGGTTGAGAAAATACCAAGAATGTGCAAAGCTGTCATCAAGGCAAAGGGTGGCTACTTTGAAGAATCTAAAATCAAAAATATATTCTGATTTATTTAACACTTTTTTGGTTACTACGTGATTCCATGTGTTATTTCATAGTTTTGATGTCTTCACTATTATTTTACAATGTAGAAAATAGTAAAAAATAAAAACCCTTGAATGAGTTGGTGTGTCCAAAATATTGACTGGTACTGTACACCTTTAGCTAACTCAATTACCTTGTAACCCTGCATATCAAATTGGTACTGGTACCACTTGTATATAGCCAAGTTATTTACTCATTGTGTATATATGCCATACAACACTCCTTCCGTGGCCTCCAACTGCTCTTAAACGCTAGTAAAACCAAATGCATGCTTTTCAACCATTCGCTGCCTGCACCCGCACGCCCGACTAGCATCACCACCCTGGATGGTTCCGACCTAGAATATGTGGACATCTATAAGTACCTAGGTGTCTGGCTAGACTGCAAACTCTCCTTCCAGACTCATATCAAACATCTCCAATCCAAAATCAAATCTAGAGTCGGCTTTCCATTTCGCAACAAAGTCTCCTTCACTCACACCGCCAAACGTACCCTGGTAAAACTGACTATCCTACCGATCCTCGACTTCGGCGATGTCATCTACAAAATAGCTTCCAATACTCTACTCAGCAAACTGGATGCAGTTTATCACAGTGCCATCCATTTTGTTACTAAAGCACCTTATACCACCCACCACTGCGACCTGTATGCTCTAGTCGGCTGGCCCTCGCTACATGTTCGTCGCCAGACCCACTGGCTCCAGGTCATCTACAAGTCTATGCTAGGTAAAGCTCCGCCTTATCTCAGTTCACTGGTCACGATGGCAACACCCACCCGCAGCACGCGCTCCAGCAGGTGTATCTCACTGATCATCCCTAAAGCCAAAACCTCATTTAGCCGCCTTTCCTTCCAGTTCTCTGCTGCCTGTGACTGGAACGAATTGCAAAAATCTCTGAAGTTGGAGACTTTTATCTCCCTCACCAACTTTAAACATCTGCTATCTAAGCAGCTAACCGATCGCTGCAGCTGTACATAGTCCATCGGTATATAGCCCACCCAATTTACCTACCTCATCCCCATACTGTTTTTATTTTATTTACTTTTCTGCTCTTTTGCACACCAGTATCTCTACCTGCACATGTTCATCTGATCATTTATCACTCCAGTGTTAATCTGCTAAATTGTAATTATTCACTCCTATGGCCTATTTATTGCCTACATCATGCCTTTTGCACACAATGTATATAGATTATTTTTTCCCCTACTATGTTATTGACTTGTTTATTGTTTACTCCATGTGTAACTCTGTGTTGTTGTCTGTTCACACTACTATGCTTTATCTTGGCCAGGTCGCAGTTGCAAATGAGAACTTGTTTTCAACTAGCCTACCTGGTTAAATAAAGGTGTTTTCAACTAGCCTACCTGGTTAAATAAAGGTGTTTTCAACTAGCCTACCTGGTTAAATAAAGGTGTTTTCAACTAGCCTACCTGGTTAAATAAAGGTGTTTTCAACTAGCCTACCTGGTTAAATAAAGGTGTTTTCAACTAGCCTACCTGGTTAAATAAAGGTGTTTTCAACTAGCCTACCTGGTTAAATAAAGGTGTTTTCAACTAGCCTACCTGGTTAAATAAAGGTGTTTTCAACTAGCCTACCTGGTTAAATAAAGGTGTTTTCAACTAGCCTACCTGGTTAAATAAAGGTGTTTTCAACTAGCCTACCTGGTTAAATAAAGGTGTTTTCAACTAGCCTACCTGGTTAAATAAAGGTGTTTTCAACTAGCCTACCTGGTTAAATAAAGGTGTTTTCAACTAGCCTACCTGGTTAAATAAAGGTGTTTTCAACTAGCCTACCTGGTTAAATAAAGGTGTTTTCAACTAGCCTACCTGGTTAAATAAAGGTGTTTTCAACTAGCCTACCTGGTTAAATAAAGGTGTTTTCAACTAGCCTACCTGGTTAAATAAAGGTGTTTTCAACTAGCCTACCTGGTTAAATAAAGGTGTTTTCAACTAGCCTACCTGGTTAAATAAAGGTGTTTTCAACTAGCCTACCTGGTTAAATAAAGGTGTTTTCAACTAGCCTACCTGGTTAAATAAAGGTGTTCTCAACTAGCCTACCTGGTTAAATAAAGGTGTTTTCAACTAGCCTACCTGGTTAAATAAAGGTGTTTTCAACTAGCCTACCTGGTTAAATAAAGGTGTTTTCAACTAGCCTACCTGGTTAAATAAAGGTGTTTTCAACTAGCCTACCTGGTTAAATAAAGGTGAAATAAAACAAATATTATTATGTGTTTAACTTTTCTATTATTTCTCCATTTCTTTCTCGCTGCAGGGCCTGTAAGTAAGCATTTCACTGTTATTCCACACCTGTTGTTTACGAAGCATGTGACACAACTAATTTGATTTTGAAACTCATCCTGGCACCATGTTCTGAACAAAATGATGCATCATGAATGAAACCAGATTGAACTTGACTGGTTGTGAAAACAACACACTTGCAGTATGTAAGATAAAAAAGGAAACCACAAAAAACTGATTAAATCATCATCTATCCAGTTTTAGTCGGCTTGATGAAGATTCCCATCTGACCAACATAGTACAAGGGTCAGCCTTCCACTCCCCACTGTCAGAGCAGTGACATGCTAATTGGACAATGACAGATCCTCTCCCTCTCTAACTAATACATTATCCCCCAACAAGACATCTAAAACACACGTGCTAGGCCAAGCCAGCCAGGCCCAGGGACCAGGGTGGGGAGTCACTAGCTACCGCTGATTTCACTGGCCGTGTGAGGACACACATAAGGCTCTCTCTACAGGGACTCAAGTCATTTGACTGGATTGGAGTCTATGGCATCCGCCGTGACAATGTTTTGACAGTATCTTAGTTCACACACACATTGAAACTAACATTTTACATGTGGCTCTATACTCCAGCATTTTGGATTTGAGATCAAATGTTTCATGAGGTGACAGTACAGAATGTCAACTTTTATTTTAGGGTATTTTCATACATATCTGTTTTACCGTTTAGAAATGCAAGTACTTTATGTATCTAGTCCACCCATTTGAGAAAGTGAAGTATTTGGACAAAATTCACTTAGTGTATTAAAGTAGTCAAAAGTGTAGTATTTCGGCCCATATTCCTAGTACACAATGACTACATCAAGCATTTGACTCTACAAACTCGGGTTTATTTGCAGTTTGTGTTAGGTTTTGCTAAGTGCGTAACTTTGTGTTGCATATTATGGGTGGTCAGGGTCAATGGGTTCCGGGTTCAACACCCTTCATGGGGCAGGATAATAAAACAAGAAGAAATTGACTTGAAATGTTTCTGGAGTATTTTTAAGGGAAAATACATCCAAAACTTTCCTGATAATTTGGTCAATATATCCCAACCACAACTGAAATACCAATCATTTCTGTATTACTTTAAACTGTTGGTCTAACTCTAACAATTAAGAAAGAAACCATGCTTGACCATTTCTTGGTAGAATGACTGTGAAAGTCAGTTCTGGGGTTTGATTGAATGTTTGCTACGTTGCGTAACGGCTTGTACTGAATGACACTTCCCCAAAATGTTCTTCAACTTTCTTGAACAGACTTTAAGGTAGCCTCCATTTGCTCCGTTTGGTAGGTGTGCTGAGGTGTGGCTTGAAGCAATGAGTGACATATTTTAAGTGAAGCGGTGCATTTTGAATCCACAACAGAAACCCTCCCTGTTTTCAACCGGTCGTTCAGAACACCCCCGTTTCCATTTCATTGAATGTTGTATTATGTTTTGTTTTCTTACTAAACGCAGCCCCGGTGAATTTTCTACAACTAAATTAATCAAAGTAAAATGGTGACACCTTTAAAATATAATTTCCCCTTGAACAAATGTGCCTAACAAAATATTGGTCCATATTAACAGGCTGGTGTGTTATTTAGCAATACGCATTATCACCTGTAGCCCAAATTATGCAGCATAGTGGCTATAAATAAATAGGCAGAAACATGGGGTTGCCCATATGTATTTGTACTAATCATTAGCTAGAGCAGGGCTTCCCAAACCTTTTCAGTCATGGCTCCCTTTCATCTTGGGTGAACATCATTTTGGCCTTCAAAATTGTTTTCTAAACATAAATAAGGAGGATAGGTTGCTGCTACTGGTCAGAGTCTATGAGACAAGCAGGCTGCCTCTGACTGGGGAGAGAAACAGGCTTGTTTGAGCCTATTGCCTGAGGTTCAGAGAAACAACTTTTCTCTCATTCTGTAGCCTACAACAAACCCGTTGTTTCAAAGTTTATAATACTACCAAAGTTGTCTTTGAACTCTCAAAAATGAGCCCAATATAACCATTACCAATTATCACTGGCTTTGAAAAATAACACTCACATGCTAGATGCTTATCTTGTCACTTCGCAATACAAACTTTTCCATTTGAAAAATTGAATTTGTGTTTACATTTGTTTTATTTCTTTAAATAATTTCCAATTCATTAAATTCACCATGGTAGAGTGCCTTGAGAAAATATGCACCCAGTCACTACAAAGACACAGGCTCCCTTCCTAACTCAGTTGCCGGAGAAGAAGGAAAGCGCTCAGGGATTTCACCATGAGGCCAATGGTGATTTTAAAACTATTACAGAGTTGAATGGCTGTGATAGGAGATAACTGTGGATGGGTCAACAACATTGTAATTACTCCACAATACTAACATAAATTAAAGAGTGAAAAGGAGGAAGTAACGTTCTTTGTGCCTCTAAATTTCTCACTGAACCTTTTCCACAATTAATTCACGATTATCCATAATCATGGTAGTATCCACATGAATGCAGAAGTGTTCAGAAACATTATATTCTCACTCACAATAAAAGTGACTCCAAAATGACAATACATTGGTCACCATTCAGTTCCTATTGGGCAAAACATAACCAGAAACAACCAAAACAAACTACAAATGCATCCGAGTTTGTAGAGTCACAAGCTTGATGTTGTCATTGAGTGCAAGGAATATGGGACCAAATACTAAAGTTGACTACTTTAATACACTTTTAGTGAATTTGTCTAAATACGTGACTTCCTCAAATAGGGAGACTAGATACATGAAGTGCTTTCATTTCTAAACTGTAAAACAGATATTTATGAAAATGTCCTTCAATAAAAGGTGACATTCTGTACTGTTGCCTTATATGAAACACTTGATCTCAAATCCAAAATGGTGGAGTATAGAGACAAATAAAAAAATGTAGATTCACTGTCCAAATACATATAGAGAGGAGTGTACCTGGCAATTGAACATGACCTAAAAGCATTCTGAAAATGTGATATGACCACAGGGAAAAAGCTATGCTTATAAGATACTGGGAAAATACTGCAAATTACAGGTTGGATTGAACTGAGCCTTTTATCCCTTAGCAGTTCTGTAGTCTGAGGTGGTCTCTCTCATTTGAGTGACCATGTTTAGAAAGTAAACTGATTGTGGAGCCTTCCAGGCTGTTTGCTTAGTGAATTAGTCACAGCCTAAACAGGTCCTCTCAGGTCTGAGACTTGTGTGTGTGTGTGTGTGTGTGGGGGGGGGTCAGCAGGAGACTGATCTCACCTGACAAGCCCTCGAACACCTTTAACACAACGAAACAGGATTTACAGTGTTCTATAGTTTAAGTCTATTTTCTAGTTGACTACTCTTTCCTCTGAGGAGAGGAAAAGCTTGTTTTGTGTGTGTGTGTGTGTGTGTGTGTGTGTGTGTGTGTGTGTGTGCGCGCGTTAGAGGGGACACCAAGAGGCTGATCTCACTTTTAACACAGCGAAACAGGATTTACAGTGTTCTATAGTTTAAGTCTATTTTCTAGTTGACTACTTTCTCTGAGAAAGGGCTTGTTTCGTGTGTGTGCGTGCGTGCACTTGCATGCGACTGAAAGTGGAAGAGAAACTATGGTGTTGTGAATCATACAGGCAAGACACAATCTATGAGAATTTCAGTATCTCTACAAGTGAACCATAGTACATAGAAGAGGAAATGAATGTCGTCTAAATGGAAGTAGTAGGGGAAAGTTGCTTTCTAAACGTCAGTCTTCTTACCTCGTTTCTGCATGTAGGTGAACAGGTCATCCAGGAACTCCTTTCTGTTGGGGTCACTGTCAAGCTCATACAGCTGAAGGTGAAAGCCATCGAGTTACAGTCAGTCTTATCTTTTGATTTTAAATATACCACTCAAGTCCAACATGCATTTGTATTTATTGAATTGCTTCTAATCAATTGGCTAACTAAAGGAAAGCAGGAAGTATCATCAAGCAATCACTACTAATAAATAGTAAGGGTTCATTATATAAAATCTGACCTGTGACCTTCTCTACGAGATTAATAACATTCTTTCTTTACGGCTAGATAGGTATTTGATGACCTGTTGGAGCTGTGTTCTGAGTGCTAACCAAAGCCTGGTTCAGCCATAATGTGCTCCAGACCAGATACGTACCTTAGCAAAGTCTCTGGAGGCCTCTCCTCTTCCTCCTCTTCCACTGTCATTCTCATCTGCCCAAGCACCACTCCCATTCTGTAGAGAGATGACGCAGAGAATTAACATCCAGTACACCCAAACATACACATGCTTAGGGCTGTGGCAGTCATGAAATTTTGTCCACTGTTTTCTTTCATGCAAATGACTGCCAGTGTCACAGTAAATTACTGAAAATTACAAATTAAAAAACAGGTTTAGCATTTCAAAGGCTCCACACATACAAGCCACTGATGCGCGCCTATGGAACATTTACATTGAAAAAAAGGATAATAAATCTATTTAACCTTTTAGAACCCATAGTGTCTGTCAACGACCTTTCTTTCTATTACTATAGCGCCCGCGAACTGCCTTTTTTTCTGCAAGAATATCTGTGTCTCGCTAGCTAGCCTGTTAGGCAAGAAAAGTTGTGTGTGTCGGTAAATTTGGGCTGCGCACGCAAAGCGTCAACCTTGTGCTTTGCTTGAGACGCTGTCACTAGGTCATCTCACTCCTTCCATACAAAGACAACCAGCTAACTACGCCCATAGAAATATATTAAGATTTGCTTTAAACCGGTTAGGCTAAATTGCAGAAGGTCATCTTTGCAATCTTTTACTTTCAACATTCTAAATAAATAAACAATAGTTGAAGTGTTGAATCTGTAAACAGTTGTGCCACATACAATTGAGGTCAGAATATTACAGACACTTAGGTTGGAGTCATTAAAACTCATTTTTCAACCACTCCACAAATTTATTGTTAACAAACTATAGTTTTGGCAAGTCGGTTAGGACATCGACTTTGTGCATGACATAAGTCATTTTTCTAACAGTTGTTAACAGACAGATTATTTCACTTACAATTCACTGCATCACATTTCCAGTGGGTCAGAAGTTTACATGCACTAAGTTGACTGTGCCTTTAAACAGCTTGGAAAATTCCAGAAAAGGATGTCATGGCTTTAGAAGCTTCTGATAGGCTAAAGGACATCATTTGAGTCAATTGGCGGTGTACTTGTGGATGTACAGCGGGGCAAAAAAGTATTTAGTCAGCCACCAATTGTGCAAGTTCTCCCACTTAAAAAGATGAGGCCTGTAATTTTCATCATAGGTACACTTCAACTATGACAGACAAAATGAGAAGAAAAAAAATCCAGAAAATCACATTGTAGGATTTTTTATGAATTTATTTGCAAATTACGGTGGAAAATAAGTATTTGGTCACCTACAAACAAGCTAGATTTCTGGCTCTCACAGACCTGTAACTTCTTCTTTAAGAGGCTCCTCTGTCCTCCACACGTGTTTGAACTTGTTATCAGTATAAAAGACACCTGTCCACAACCTCAAACAGTCACAATCCAAGCTCCACTATGGCCAAGACCAAAGAGCTGTCAAAGGACACCAGAAACAAAATTGTAGACCTGCACCAGGCTGGGAAGACTGAATCTGCAATAGGTAAGCAGCTTAGTTTGAAGAAATCAACTGTGGGAGCAATTATTAGGAAATGGAAGACATACAAGACCACTGATAATCTCCCTCGATCTGGGGCTCCACGCAAGATCTCACCCCGTGGGGTCAAAATGATCACAAGAACTGTGAGCAAAAATCCCAGAACCACACGGGGGGACCTGCAGTGCCAGACGTGTCCCCCTGCTTAAGCAAGTACATGTTCAGGCCCGTCTGAAGTTTGCTAGAGAGCATTTGGATGATCCAGAAGAAGATTGGGAGAATTTCATATGGACATTAGAAACCAAAATATAACTTTTTGTGTCGTGTTTGGAGGACAAAGAATGCTGAGTTGCATCCAAAGAACACCATACCTACTGTGAAGCATGGGGATGGAAACATCATGCTTTGGGGCTGTTTTTCTGCAAAGGGACCTGGACGACTGATCCGTGTAAAGGAAAGAATGAATGGGGCCATGTATTGTGAGATTGAGTGAAAACCTCCTTCCTTCAGCAAGGGCATTGAAGATGAAACGTGGCTGGGTCTTTCAGCATGACAATGATCCCAAACACACCGCCCGGGCAACGAAGTAGTGGCTTCGTAAGAAGCGTTTCAAGGTCCTGGAGTGGCCTAGCCCTCAACCCCATAGAAAATCTTTGGAGGGAGTTGAAAGTCCATATTGCCCAGCAACAGCCCCAAAACATCACTGCTCTAGAGGAGATCTGCATGGAGGAATGGGCCAGAATACCAGCAACAGTGTGTGAAATCCTTGTGAAGACTTACAGAAAACATTTGACAGCTGTCATTGCCAACAAAGGGTATATAACAAAGTATTGAGATAAACTTTTGTTATTGACCAAAAACGTATTTTCCACCATAATTTGCAAATAAATTCATAAAAAATCCTACAATGTGATTTTCTGGATTTTTTCTCTAATTTTGTCTGTCATAGTTGAAGTACACCTATGATGAAAGTTACAGGCCTCTCTCATCTTTTTTAAGTGGGGGAACTTGCACAATTGATAGCTGACTAAATACTTTTTTGCCCCACTCTATTTCAAGGCCTACCATCAAACTCAGTGCCTCCTTGCTTGACATCATGGGAAAATCAAAAGAAATCAGCCAAGACCTCACAATAAACATTGGAGACCTCCACAAGTCTGGTTCATCCTTGGGAGCAATTTCCAAATGCCTGAAGATATCACGTTCATCTGTAAAAACAATAGTACGCAAGAATAAACACCATGGGACCACGCAGACGTCATACTGCTCAGGAAGGAGACGCGTTCTGTCTCCTAGAGATGAACGTACTTTGTTGTGAAAAGTGCAAATCAATCCCAGAACAGCAGCAAAGGACTTTGTGAAGATGCTGGAGGAAACAGGTACAAAAGTACCTATATCCACAGTAAAACGAGTTGTATATCGACATAACCTGAAAGGCCGCTCAGCAAGGAAGAAGCCACCGCTCCAAAACCACCATAAAAAAAGCCAAACTACGGTTTGCAACTGCACATGGGGACAAAGATCGTACTCTTTGGAGAAATGTCCTCTGGTCTGATGAAACAAAAATAGAACTGTTTGGCCATAATGACCATCGTTATGTTTGGAGGAAAAAGGGGGACGCTTGCAAGCTGAAGAACACTGTGAAGCATGGGGGTGGCAGCATCATGTTGTGGGGGTGCTTTGCTGCAGGAGGGGCTGGTGCACTTCACAAAACAGATGGCCTCATGAAGAAGGAAAATGTGGATATATTATGTGAATATATTGAAGCAACATCTAAAGACATCTGTCAGGAAGCTAAAGCTTGGTCGCAAATGGGTCTTCCAAATGGACAAGCATACTTCCAAAGTTGTGGCAAAATGGCTTAAAGACAACAAAGTCAAGGTATTGGAGTGGCCATCACAAAGCTCTGACCTCAATCCTATAGAACATTTGTGGGAAGAACTAAAAAAGTGTGTACGAGCAAGGAGGCCTACAAACCTGACTCAGTTACAAAAGCTCTGTCAGGAGGAATGGGCCAAAATTCACCCAACTTATTGTGGGAAGCTTGTGGAAGGCTACCCGAAACGTTTGAACCAAGTTAAACAATTTAATGGCAATGCTACCAAATACTAATTGAGTTCATGTAAACTTCTGACCCACTGGGAATGTGATTAAATAAATAAAAGCTTAAATAAATCATTCTCTCTACTATTATTCTGACATTTCACATTCTTAAAACAAAGTGGTGATCCTAACTGACCTAAAACAGGGATTTTCTACTAGATTTAAATGTCAGAAATGGTTAAAAAAAAATGAGTTTAAATATATTTGGGGAAGGTGTATGTAAACTTCAACTGTACTTTGACTTCTTACCATCTATGAAAAGTAATCTGACCATGGGTCTTGAAGTGCCCTATATAGTCTTCATTGTTATAATCTAACCTATCTATAAACACAGTCGTCAATGTCTTTGTGTACTCACCATTCATGAACGTCTCTGTACTCCTGTCTGCTTATCTATCAGCCTGACATACAGCTCCAGTCTAAAGTTTGGACACACCTACTCATTCAAACCTACTCATGGTTGTAAATATATATATTTTTTTACTATTTCTACATTGTAAATAAAGAGTGAAGCCATTAAAACTATGAAATAACACATACGGAATAATGTAGTAACCAAAAAAAAGTGTGAAACAAATCCATATATATTGAATAATTATTTAATATTTCAGGTTCTTCAAATAGCTACCTTTTGCCTTGATGACAGCTTATAAATAAAAATAAAAATATTTATATATATATTATATATATATATATATATTCTACAATGTAGAAAATAGTACAAAAAGAAAAACCTTGCAATGAGTAGATGTGTCCAAAATGTTTGACTGGTACTGTACACACCATGAACTGAGAAACAATCTGGCCACTAAGGGCTACATAAAATAATTTTGATTGATTGATTTAAAGTGCTGTACAGCATCATGATGATACTGTTCACGGTGTGAGTGTGTAGAAGTCAAATGGGAGGGCTGTAACTACCACACAATTTATTATGGAACCCCCTAAGAGGTGATTATTAGGAAGACAGTATGTGTATGGTTGAGAAAGAGAGGAAGGAAGAGAGAGACAGTGTGAGAGGGAGAGAGATTATGTTCCTGACCACAATTGTTTCCTATTTGTTGCTTCCCTCCCTCCCTGCAGGTCAGTGAAAGTGAGGGAAGTGATGTGGAGTGTCAGGGCTCTGCAGCAGAAGGCAGGGAGGAAGAGATGATTGGAGAGATAGAGATGTGGAGCGAGGAGGAAGAGGAGAGTGATGAGGGAGGAAGGTGAGGAGAGTGATGAGGGAGGGAGAGAGAGGAGTGTGATGAGGGAGAGAGAGGGGAGTGATGAGGGAGAGGAGAATGATGAGGGAGAGGGAGGGAGTTAGTGGAGAGTGATGAGGGAAGGTAGAGGAATATGGAGAAGAGGAAGCAGAGGGAGAGCACACCCAAGAGGGGAGCCTACATTTCCATGGAGTGTTTCTGCCCCAAGTCCCACCATTCACCCTTGTACCACACCACCAGGGACTAAAGTGACAGTGGCGGGGGGTTTTGAGTTGTAGGAGACTGTTCTTTTTTCTTCACATCTGCTGTTTAACACCAACCTGTCTGCCACCACATCCAATTCACTGAATTGTTGTCAAAGTAGGCTACTATTTCTACATTTTGTGTCAGGCTTAGTCTGTATGAAATCTTATTGAAATAGTCTCCGAATAGTCATTTGCATTTTGACATTTTTACAGAAGAAAGAATCGTAGTTAATCAAATAGCTTACTTTGTGTGGATTTTGAAATACTTTCTGAATATTGTTCTCTGGTCACATTTCTGATTATTTAAAAAAAATATTTATATGTAAATAATATTTATAAGTATAATGCTATACTTGGTACATTTAGTGAGTAACGAACTACAATTTAAACTCCAGGGTTTGTTGAGTGTTTTATTGATAGTGATTGTAGACAAAAATGAGTTATTCCTACTGACATGAATGTGATCTTTAAAACTAAAACTCTTTGTTTTAGAGCTATTTATGTTTGAGAAAATTAGCTTCATCTTAAATTCTCAGTAATCTCAGCAGCAGCCTAGAATTGTATTGGGGTCTAAATGGTTATTATAAACTAGGTGGTTTATATTGTATACCTTAGGTATGACAGAATATTTGTTTTTACTGCTTTAAATTACATTGGTAACCAGTTTATAATAGCAATAAGGCAGCTCGGGAGTTTGTGGCATATGGCCAATATACCATGGCTAAGGGCTGTATCCAGGCACTCCACGTTGCATCGGGCATAAGAACAGCCCTTACCGGTGGTATATTGGCCATATACCACACCCCCTCGGGCCTTAATGCTTAAATACACACCCTCACAATAAACCATTTTTTACATTTTAGGCAGGTGCAAAGAAACCTGATATGAAGAAAATGTATTTTGGCCTACTGTATGTTATCTGGCTATGCGCCATGCTATAGGCTAGCTCATTTTTATTTTATTTCACCTTTATTTAACCAGGTAGGCCAGTTGAGAACAAGTTCTCATTTACAACTGCGACCTGGCCAAGATAAAGCAAAGCAGTGCGACAACAATACAGATTTACACATAAACAAGCGTACAGTCAATAACACAATAGAAGAATTTAGCTGACAAGATATGCTGATAAGCTCCGTGCAATTATTTTATATGATTTTATTGTAAGAATAACATAACCGAACTTATCTGAATAAAATAGAAAGGATATTTTTCACATTCCGGAGTGAGTGTGCATATTCAGTGGCAATGCGTAAAAGTGTTCATTTGAAACGTGCTAAATCTATACGCTAGATTTAGCATGATTTGGCAAATTTAGTTGTGAATGATACAAACCTTAGAAATGAAAACATATTGCAAATACAATATTGCACTCTGTTCCTTGCCTCAGGCTGCACACCATGTTCTCTCATCATAGCAACATGTTTCCACAATGAAACAAATGTAAATAAACTGTTGAATAAACTGACAGCCTCTATCTCTGCTCCAGAAAGGACTTGAGTAAGAGAGGATAAGAAGGAAATGCACGGTGGTGAGATATTTTATAGCTAAAAAGGTCATGTGTCAGCATATTCTTTAAGAAAATATAAAAATGGCCTATTACTAGGGATGCACGATATATTGGTGAACATATCGTAATCTGCCGATATTAACTAAAAATGCAAACATCGGTATCGGCCTGATGTCTAACTTAACGCCAATGTTAAAAACCGATGTCAAAACTACCGTTCATACCTAAACTCGCTGGCCATGTCAGAACACTGACATTCCTGTCTTGCAGGAAATCACGCACAGAACAAGCAGTATGGCTGGTGGCATTGTCATGCTGGAGGGTCATGTCAGGATGAGCCTGCAGGAAGGGTACCACATGAGGGAGGAGGATGTCTTCCCTGTTACGCACAGTGTTGAGATTGCCTGCAATGACAACAAGCTCAGTCGATGATGCTGTGACACACTGCCCCAGGCCATGATGGACCCTCCACCTCCAAATCGATCCCGCTCCAGAGTACAGGCCTCGGTGTAACGCTCATTCCTTCGACGATAAACGCGAATCCGACCATCACCCCTGGTGAGACAAAACCGCGACTCGTCAGTAAAGAGCACTTTTTGACAGTCCTGTCTGGTCCAGCGACAGTGGGTTTGTGCCTATAGGTGACGTTGTTGCCGGTGATGTCTGGTGAGGCCCTGACTTACAACAGGCCTACAAGCCCTCAGTCCAGCCTCTCTCAGCCTATTGCGGACAGTCTGAGCATTGATGGAGGGATTGTGCGTTCCTGGTGTAACTCGGGCAGTTGTTGCCATACTGTACCTGTCCCGCAGGTGTGATGTTTGGATGTACCGATCCTGTGTTGTTACACGTGGTCTGCCACTCCGAGGACGATCAGCAGTCTGTCCTGGCTCCCTGTAGCGCTATCTTAGGCATCTCACAGTACGGACATTGCAATTTATTGCCCTGGCCACTTCTGCAGTCCTCCTGCCTCCTTGCAGCATACCTAAGGCACGTTCACGCAGATGAGTAGGGATCCTTGGGCATCTTTCTTTTAATGTTTAATGAAGATCTGTGAAGCTATTTGGATTTTTACGAATTATCGTTGAAAGACAGGTTCCTGAAAAAGGGCCGTTTCTTTTTTTTGCCGAGTTTATATAATGTAGGTACAGGACTGAATGACACCACACAAAATGTAGCGCTACAAGTGCAACACAGATTTCCTAATCTAGCTCACAATGGCTGCTGTGTGGATCGAGCAGTCAACAAGTCAAGCAGTCATTTTAAAGAGTAAGAACATTTCAGCGAGACAATTCAAAAAGGCGAAATCCATTGAAGCCAAGATAACGGAATTCATTACCCTTGACAATCAACCGTTCTCTGTCGTGCGTGATGTTGGCTTTCGCCGACTGGTCGAGCACCGGGACACACTACCAAGTACGCTATTTTTCAGATGCTACCCTACCGGAGTTACACAGTAATACCATCACTGCTATTAGCTTCACAACATAGATACTATGGAACACCGTTTGAGTCTTTGCGCGTCAAAAAAGATACAGCGCTGTCAAAGCTGTACAAAAAAAGTCTGCAAACAAGCAAAGACCTGCCATGAATGATGTGCCTACAATACCGTGTTGATAATAAAGCATCATTTGTTCGACTGCAACTTCTGGGGTAGCTAGCTTTAGCTTGGTACCTAGCTAGCACCAATACAACCAGCCTGGAAACAATGACCAGTAGAAACTGCAGTCATTTTCATTATTCTTAACAATGATTTAGGAATCCTTGTGAGTAAGCATTAGCTAGGGTGCCACTTGTTGTTCGCCTATTGAAATTGAACTGAATAGCTAGCCAGCTACTTAACCCTGTTGCCCAAAGCTAAGCAGCCAGCAAGTTTCATCTGGCTAATGAGGCTTGATCGGACCAGGTTGCGTTGTGAAGCTAGCCACAATAAGGATTAGGCACAATAGTGGAATTTGCGGTTTGCCTTCAAAATAAAATGGTCATTGACGCAAATTAATACAAATAGTAGAATTATGCCATAATTTTATTTTGAGGGCTAATTGCAAAGTCCACTATTATGGCTAATCCTTATTGTGGCTAGCTTTACATAGATGGTCCCACCACCATTAATCAAATAAGAACTGTTTTATAAATTAGGGTTATTTTAGACGATGACACCTAGTTAGCTAACTAACTATATAACCAGGTGTCACACTAACTATAGCTACTGAAACAGATGTCGTTTTGCTTTGTTTTTGGGGAAGAACATTGTTAGCTTTTTTACGACCAGCGCTGTAGGTGCGCGAGACAACTTTACCAGCATTATAGCATACGTATCGATTAATCATTGTGACATATGAAATGAGTGATTGATTACACTATGCGTAATAACTACGTAACAATGTATTAACGCATTAAATTATTATTTGACGTGCAGTCACATTCAGGTCCTGATTGGTCAACAAGCTTATTTGACACGTCAAAGTGTGTTATTTGACGTGTATCTTTTTTGACACGCAAACGGTGTTCCATAGAAATCCTGGTTGAGAATGAAACAACTGAACAACGAAACAGTACAGCAAGTAAGTGAAAAAAAATAGGTTTTGATTATGTTTTACTGGTAATGGGGACATACGTGAATGCCAACTAAATATATTTTTGGTCAGTGTGGTGTGTATATGTGTAACCTTTATTTTACTAGGCAAGTCCGTTAAGGACAAATTCTGATTTACAATGACCGCCCGGACGACGCCGGGTCAATTGTGCGCCGCCCTATGGGACTCCCAATCACGGCCGGATGTGATACAGCCTGGATATGAACCAGGGACTGTTGTGACGCCTCTTGCACTGAGATGCAGTGCCTTAGACAGCTGCGTCCATGTGTGTGTGTTAACTATTTAACTGTACTAGAATGCTTTAATATGCTGCAAAAATTTTAAATATTGATTATCGGTATCGATTTTTTTGGCAAGAAAAATATCGGTACTAGCCCAAAATGTAATATCGGTGCATTACTACCTATTACTAGGCTATTTAAAATAAAATACAAATTCACTATAATTGTAGGCAAACTCTGTAAGCCGCCCTGCACAACCCAGTGAACCAACAGGTTCGCCTAGGTCTATACGTTCTCTCCCAGACTCATACAAAGTTTGGAGCGTTTCATAAGGTAACTAGTCCATTATATGCATAATAATACAGTCCACACTCAAAGGCATTTACTAAAATTTGTTTACATTTTGGAGCATAGGATAGACCAATTATGTACCAAAGACATCTTAAATCTTTTTATTTTTAATGTTTTTCTTCCGTGGGTAATATACAGTGATGGATTTTGGATTGCATTGATGTCAAAGTGATTAGAGGGACAATAGAGCCCTGAGTACCAGCCATTAGGACCTGATGGTCGTTAGCGAGTTAGGTACTACCAATACATGCCCAGAGTGCATTAGAGGAGATTACTGTGACTCAACGGCCACGTGGAATTTGACTGCGGTCATGACTCATGACTGCCAGTGTGGCGGTAATACGGTCATCGCGACAGCCCTACAAACACTCACAAAGCATTTATTTGGATCTGTGAGTGAAGCCTGAGGAGTTAGTGTGTTCCTCAGAAGCTCCTGTGCCCTTCCCCCATTAGCTAACATCTCAATTTCACCTAAACCATCTACATCTGGGCCCGGACCCAGACCTGCCCCCACCAGGCCTTCCAACCCAGCTGGATACCTTGGGCCCCCCCCCCCATCCCACAACCCAAAAGCAGCTGCAGCAGGCGGCCAGGTTAATGGGGTGTAGCAGGGCTGACAGACAGGCTGGTCAGTAGCCCTAACCAGAGGCGGACTGGTCATAAGGGGGAGGGGGGGGGGTCACTCAGTGGCCCCACAGGACGGAAGATAAAGGAACATAGGGGTAGAAGGTAAAACAGGATGTGCAGAACAGGAATTTCTCCTTTAAGACAAACCCAATAAAAGTATCAGGAATCAAAACAAGATCCGGACAGGAGAGAGAAGAGAGGGGCTGTTAATAGCCCCAAGCCCATTGGTCAGTACGGAAGAAAACTCCTGAAAACGAGAGGCAGGAGGCCAAAGGTTGTCAAGGCCCCAAAGAGTAAGTTATTTTCACTCGCTCACTCACTGGGCATGTGAACATCTATATCTTAAATGGTTGCCAATGGTCATGCAGTTTAAATAGATATTGATATCAGCTTACAACACATATAGATTTCAATCCAGTTCTGATCCAAATATCCCTCTTCGTGTTTCTAAGTAACAGGTCAGACAAATATCTTTTTACAATAAAAATCTTGCATAGTTTTCCTTAGCAAACACTTTAGGTATAAATTTCCACTAAGGGCTCAGACACACCAATAGCATTGGCTGGACTTTGCACCTCTGAACAGAGCGACGGCTGTGATTTGCACACCAATTTAACATTTAGAATCTGTGAAAATCTCAGCAGTCAGACACCCACCAACGGGTGGTCCATAAATCACAGCGCGCTTAACAATCGGCAGATGAACGCTAGACCCACATTCGGTGCAATGTGTGCGAGCCTTAAGTAACAAAGATTACAACAGGACCATCAAGAGAGTACACATGCAAAATAGTACATTTAGAAATCTTTATTGACCCCCCTTGCACACTATTTGGTTGCTTTTGTTCAAGTTGGACCATTAGAAATGATAACATAAGATAATTCATATTATGAACATGCAGAATCCCACATACTTGTATTTACTTTTTCATTCTAAATGTTGCGATCTGTATCTCATAAACAACATTGTTGTTATCTTTTCCATGGCCCAGAGGTCATTGTGATGTAAAAAGCCATAAACCTAGATCTGTCACACTCAATCATTTCACTAGTCTGGCACTGAATACACTGAACTCTCAAAGTCCTTCTGACTTCAGAGTCTGGAATGGCTCTTTGATGTTATCGGCACAATGCTTTGATAATGAAGGAGGCTGTGCTTTTACTGGTTGTCTCTCCTCTGTCTTTCTCACTCAAACACCCAGACGCACAGCCCCTCCGAGAGCCGCCCCCTTCCATTACAACGGCTGGATTTTCAAATCCAAACAGAGCGAGGTCTCAACCAGAGGGGAAAAAAATGACATTTGAGAGAACCAAATCTGAATGTGTGAGTGACTCATCACTGAAGAGTTAACTACCAGTAGCCCCCTCCCTCTCCATAGGGTGAATATATAATATAACTATTGACAGTGAGCAGTGACAGTTGGGTTATCGGCCGCCATTTGTTAGAGTACACACGTGCACAAATCTCCCCAAGGGACACTCCGTGCTGCACTGCGCTGTGAGAGCGGGGGTCAAGGTGTGTGGCATCACAGGGAACAATGATCTGTGTGATAGAATGTCACTGCTAAATGACAGGCTTCCAGCGTCTGGGCCAGCCCACCTGTGCACTGACCCACGCCCCTGTCTAGGGTACTGCCTACCTGTCTGACCAACTGTCTGCTCCAGGGGCCAGAGGATTTCCCCTTCCCTGGACTTCCCCTCCTAATGGACAGCTAATGGGTATACAGGCCTGTAAATTCCTCGGTCTATATTCTGTCTGTATATTGTCTATTGCTAACAGCACCACTTCACCAAGTCAAATTCTGGATGAAGGTGATTGTGATTATGCTCCAGGCCTACAAACACACCTGACTCCGTAAACTATTCAAAATGAATTAGTATAAATTAGATTGAGGCTGGAACAAAAGCCTGCACAAGGGCAGCTTTCCAGAAGGAGGGTTGGTCACCCCAGTTGTAGGGCTTTATCCCAAATAGACATCAAATATGGGCCAATACAAAATGAACCTCCTACTCATGGGCTGACATGTTGGCTCTTGGAGGGAAATGGTCAGCCCAGGAATGTTAAAACTATGTCGTTAGTGTTTAGTGTGGAGCACAGCCTTTTGGACCACTTTGTAGAAATTGCCCATCTCTGCCCCTTCATCAACAAGTACACACTCCACCCCAAGTTCCACATTTATCATGAGGCTCCCACATCCTAAAAACATATAACAGGGTACTTACTACCTCTGATGGGGTCTGGTGTATGTGTGGGTGCACGCGCATGTATGGGACATGAGTGTGTGTTGCTGAGGCTGAAAACTTTTTTCTCTTTCCCTCTCCCTCTCTAGTCTTCCAGCGTAATGCTGTTAGCAGGTTTACTGGCCAGGCGGTGGAAGGGATAATCACATTATGGCCATACGTGTCTGACTGGCCCAGCACCAAATAAGGGATGAGAATCATCCAGATGAACATCCATGTGTTAGTGAGTCACCAGGAGGGAACAAACAAGCAGTCTGTCTGCCACAGATAGAACGACATCTCAGAGAGGAGAGAACTGGACTGATGACAAAAGAGCACTACGCCTGGGGACGATTACACACACACACACACACACACACACACACATACATACATACATACATACATACATACATACATACATACATATATATATATATACACACACACACACACACACAACACATACATAAGGACACTTGATGAGCAGCTCAAAGAGCCACACTTATGTTGAGATGGAGGAACCATGCCAGAAATGCAAATCATTTGGAGAAAAAAAGGCCCATTTCTGGCAAAACAAATGCAGTGTGTTTTATTTTGAGTGCTAAACATAATACTTGAAATGGACTTGACTGTAAATGGATAATACATCTCCGGGAAATAAGCATTGTGTATTGCAGTGTGTAATGTGTTTATATTCTTTACATATATGCTTCAATCAACATCTCACACACACAAACAGGTTTACAATCCCTCCTCCTAGTTGAATGTCGACACATACCTGAGGGGGAACACAAAACAGCCATTAAAAACAAATGTTTAGAGTCACGCCTCCATTTTGGTGGAGGAAGCCAGGCGAGTTGGAACAGGAGGGGTTAATGGCAGGCGCTGGGCAGCTTTAAAAGGGGGGAGGGGACAGAATTGATTGCTCAGGATGTTGACAGCAGTTCTCCAATTTGATAAGCAGCTGTTATTAGATGAAGAGGCTAGTTTGCAATAAAAGCACTTTGTGATTTTCCTTCATTTCTCCAGAGGGGCTTTGAGGGACAGAGATAGTTCACAACATGATGTGGTGTGGCTCTGTGTGGTGCTTACAAAGGGAAATACATGAAAAAGAGAAACCTTGGCTCTGGACAAATCGTCTCTACAGCAACACTACACAAGCACACTAAAGCAGGTCAACCTGCAGCACATACTGCAAGAGAACATCCTACTGAACTAGGTCATTGTCATGTTGTAGATAACTTAGCAGATAACACTGAACATGCTTGTGGGAAGGGGGGAGCGCAGGGAAGATCATTTTCTCATTGGCTGGTTTAAACATGTGTCTGGCTGGCTGGCTTGTAGTTCTGGTTTCCAGAGTTGCATTATGCTCGTATGGAGCTAGGCTAGGGTTAATCAACGAAGGCACGCGTGTCCCTGACATATCAGAGTCGTATTTAACCGGAGGCAGGCGGGAGCTGCTGCAGCCCCCTAACCTCTCCACTCCACTGGACCTAGATGCCACAGTCCCGCCCACAGCTTCATGCTACAGGCCTTGGCTCTTTCCCCGGGGGCCTGGCCAGCGATCGAACTGAAGCCCGATCAATAGCTCTGGATGTGCAAACATGGTGAACTTCCCAACCCCCCCCGGACACAATCTCACAGCACGGGTCAATACTCATCATCCTCAATACTACTGCTATGACCAGGGAAATTGAGATTGGGGAAAATATCATTGTGGCGACTCTGGTGTGACTTCAACCGATCACCTTGAGCAAGAGCCTCAAGTTTGGGACTGGGGGATTTCCATTGGAAAAACTCATGTCCCCTAGCTGGCTGAATTAATAATAAAAACCCATAATCACCTACAAGCTGGAGCAAAGAGTCACAACCATCCTTTAAAAAACACACACACCAAAATGTATTAGTCACATGTGCCGAATACAACAGCGAAATGCTTACCAACAACCAACACTGCAGCTTAAAAAAAAATACAGATAAGAATAAGGTGATAAAAGTAACAAGTAATTAAAGAGCAGCAGTAAAACAACAATAGTGAGACTATATACAGGGGGGTACAGAGTCAATGTGCAGGGGCACCGGTTAGTTGAGGTAGTCTGTATATGTAGAGTTAAGGTGACTATGCATAGATGATAACAACAGAGAGTAGCAGTGGTGTAAAAGAGGGGGAGGAGGGGAGCAAAGCAAATAGTCTGGGAGGCCATTTGATTAGGTGTTCAAACAAGATCGCTATGGTAACCGCAGGTTGTAAATCATGGCTAGAGAAATGCCATTGTACTCCCAGCTTGACCTAGTCAACAATGGCAGGTAGACTTTACTCAAATAGAGCAACAGTTCACATCCCACTGTAAATCTACAGACAGTCATGGGATCTCACAACACTGGGGGAGCAGAGCAGTCACCATCTCACAGCCTTCTCTAGGTCACACTCCTCTTACTAATCTTTTTCCCTAAAATGACTAGCTGTCAAACTGGAAGATTGAGGGAAATCTCTGAAACAGACATGGGAAGGGGAGGTAATTGAATCATATTCAAGGTTGTCTCTGGGCTAAGCATACCACAAGACTTCTGAGACCGTTCTGGAACCCAGCCAAAACGCTGGCGATAAATGACAAGAAACATGCAAATGTGCATCTCCATACAGTGAACTCTAAACCATAATTATAGAATTATGCTAAAAGACTGGTTCTTTCTATGAGGTCCAAAGACCCTGTGCTAAAATAAACATGCAGTGGTTAAATGTTCCTTATGTTGTGTCTCACATTAACAGTAAATGCCTATAAAATTAAGTTATCAAAATGAAATTACAGCTAGTCAAATAGAATGTTTCCCAGTCTTTCTATAATTTAACTTGGTTCCACCATTGTGAGAAGAAAAAAAAGCTTCAATTATTTGCTTTGTACATTACTCAATTACTGGTTGGGAAGTGAAACCTTGGATTAAAGCAGATTATGTGTACAGCAAGCACCTTCTCATACAGCGTTGTCACTCTCCTTGGTATTCGGCGGCATGGTAGCCTAGTGGTTAGAGCGTTGGACTAGTAACCGGAAGGTTGCAAGTTCAAAACCCCAAACTGACAAAGTACAAATCTGTCGTTCTGCCCCTGAACAGGCAGTTAACCCACTGTTCCTAGGCCGTCATTGAAAATAAGAATTTGTTCTTAACTGACTTGCCTAGTTAAATAAAGGTAAAATAAAAAATATTTAAAAAATCCCTACAGCTGCAAATCCACTTCCCTATGTCGGACAGTGATACTGCCCTTTCAGCACACTTAAAAATACAAAAAAATACAAACAAAAAAAACTGGCATTGCAGTGGGCTGCCATCTTTAATCCAAATCAAATAATTGGGTTTTATCCCTCTGCGGGACTCATATAATCCTTTATAGAGCCTCTTGCTGTGGTGGGGGAGGGGGTGCTGAGTGGATAGGGCTGTAAAGGATCTCATGGTGAGCCGGCCATACGCTATGCTAGCACAAAGGTTCTCACTAATCACAATTCCATGTGCACAGTGAATAAATCTCACTGCCAATGCTGGAACATATGGTGGAATTCCTCCACACACATACGACCGGATTCTCTCTGTTCACATTTAGAACTACCACAACGCATTCAAAAGCTCATACATCACCACATGAAACGCAGCAGGGTTCTGAATCAGATCAGAGCCTGCCTGCCCTCTGGATGTCCAGTCATGTTGGAGGGAGATGTATTTCTTTGGGGAGCAGCAGACAGAACGGTGGGGAGCCAGGGACAAGGGGCCAAACGTCCAGAGGGGAGAGCATGTCGCTACCTGCCCATCCTGCAATTTGTCTTGCACCTCTAAAGAGAAGAGGCATGTGAAAGGCAGGTAGGCCCCAGGACAGACCACCATCCTCCATTAAATCACTCCAATTACAGAGCAAAGAGAGAGACAGAGAGGACAAACCAGACACTGACTGACCAACTTTTTCACCTTGTCCTACTTGGCTTCTTCAGACTCTCCAAGTCACTAGAAGTAAGGGTTTCAAACTCAGAGGACAAAGGCAGGGTCTTAGAGAAAGCCAGGGTGTATCAACATTCTGGGTAAACATTTCTACTGCTGGTGACCAGTAAGTCTGGTTCATCAAATAAACTGTCTGCATTTGTTCAGCTCCAGCCCTTTCACCAAGATACCACATTCCTCAGGCAGAGAGAGATCCCCTCCCCCACTGCCTCACTCTCTCACCCGCTGCCCCCTTCCCCCGCCTCACGCAAATGCAAAAAGTTTACAGGCTGGCATGGCCAGAAGTTCACACTCATTGGTTGAAAGACCCCTTCAGAGCCAGAGTAAACTTATAAAATTCCATCTGTGGCTCAACATGCACCATACCACTGTCGCTTTAGGAGTGAATGTCTGAGAACTGAACTGTAAATGGGTTGACTTTTCCAAATCTAACTACTGTATGCACAGATTTGCGTGAGACCCAGACCCCCCCTTTAATATAATTGGATTTGGAGCTATTACCTTTGTTCTCTGAAGTGTAGTGACCATTTTATTTGAAGTGCTCTCAGAGGTAGGGGAGCGAGAAGGTCGTGCAAAGCAGATCCAGTGAACAAACAAGTGGGAGCTTTTAAGACTAGAATCTAAGTACATTATACGTACAATAAAACAACATTTATTTGATACCATTAAAGTCAAGACTGCTCCAAGCAAGCACTGCTCTACTCAGGTCAAAAGAGCCATTAGCCTTTTTTCTTGGGTTAAAAGCTTTGGCTAAAAATATGTTGCATATCTCACATCAATCATCCACCTCACCCCAGTGCTAATGGTAGCTGTAGACATCACATGTCACCGGTCGGCTTTTATAGCCATTCTCATTACCCTGCAGAGCCAAAGGAATTCAATACATTCAGAAATAAACAAAGGCCTTTCTGCTATTAAGCCACATCACATCTAATTACATATGAAATGGGGCCAGGGCCACAAACCCGGCTGTTAAATTAGAAAATTACTTCTTTGTCTGGTGGGGATATAAAAAAAAACAGAGTGCCTCATTCAGAGCAGAGGCTTTCCTTCTTAACTCCTAACGTCACATAGCAGCTAGCAGGAAGAATTTCCCCCATTGTGAAGTATCAGATGGCGCAAGTAATTTTCCCAATTCAAACACAGCCCCTTTGGCAGAGCAGAACGTGGCAAGGTCTAATCAATAGGGACTGATTTCCCTTTTCAGTGGCTGTGGGTATCGGTTTTGTCTCAGCTAGTGTTAAGTGTGTGGGGGTGTTCCACCTCTGACAGTCTGGTCGGCTCCCTAGAGGACCCAGGCTGGTGTTCCACTGTGGGCCCGTTGCCGGTGTTGCGTTGAGAGGAGCTGTGGCCCCGTGGCTCCTGCATCGTCCACCCAGGCCTCGGCCTCAGCCATCACGCATCTGGAGCTCATCTCCAGGCCCCAGGGAGGCAGCAGAGAGGAGTCCAGCTGCTGCTCACTGGCTGCTGCAGCTCTATTGTACATTCTCAAAGTCACTTCATGTGGCGGGCTAATGCAGTACGCAAAGGGAAGTGTGTTACATCAAGTCTCACATAATAATTCACTTGGATGACTAGGCATCAGGATGTCAAGTGAAATGTCATACTTTCCTATAGCCTGCGGTTTAATATTAGTTACAACACTGAGTAACAGAAGTCACTGAAGTCACTTTGAAAACACATTTCTAAAGATTTATTTAGGTCCAAAGTGAAGCATTTAACTTGTACATGTCCTTTAGGTTTCATGTTTCAAGTTGTCACATGCACAAGTACAGTTAAATGCCATTCTCGTGCTTTCCCAACAATGCAGTAATCAATATCAGCAGTACTATACATTTTATGAAAAAGTCAAGTAGAACAAAAAACACAAGAAACATAAATAAGACCACGAGAAAATAAGTAAGCTATATACAGGGTCAGTTCCAGTACCATATTTACAATGTGCAGGGATACTGGAGTGATTGAGGTAGATATGATTAGGGGTAAGATGACTAGGCATCAGGATATATGATAAACAGAGTAGCAGCAGCATATTTGGTGATATATATATATATATACATACACACAGAGTCAGTATGAATGTGTGTGCATGTTATGTACACCCTACCTACCGCCCCAACAGATCCACATATGATGCAATCTCTATTGCATCCACATTGGCCTCTCCCACCTGGACAAGAGGAACACCTATGTGAGAATGCTGTTTAAAGACTACAGATCAGAATTCAACACCATAGTGCCCTCCAAGCTCATCACTAAGCTGAGGACCCTGGTACTGAACAACAGCTGCAACTGGTTCCTGGACTTCCTGACGGGCCCACCCCCAGGTGGTAAGGGTAGGCAACAACACATACGCCACACTGACCCTCAACACGGGGGCCCCTCAGGGGTGCATGCTCAGTCTCCTCCTGTACTCTCTGTTCAACCACAGCTGTGGCATGGATATGTGCCCTCAGATCCTCAAAAACGTTCTACAGCTGCACCATTGAGAGCATCTTGACTGGCTGCATCACCGCTTGGTATGGTAACTGCTTGGCATTTAACGGCAAGGCGATACAGAGAGTAGTACGTACGGCCAAGTAAATTACTTAGGCCAAGCTCCCGGTCATCCAGGACCTCTGTACCAGGCCGTGTCAGAGGAAAGCCGTACAAATTGTCAAAGACTCCAGCCACCCAAGTAAGGCTGGGCGATATGGAATAAAAATCAATTCTCCATTATTTTCTAAAAGTTATGGGTGATTCACAATATAGATCTTGATTTCGTAAACTGTTCTCGAAATAAGCTTTGTTGTAAAATACACTGCATTACAAAACAGTCAGCAATAATCGAACGAATTCGGGGGTTGTGAAATGATACATAGCATAGGCTAAATACAAGACTTCAACAATTATAAGACCAAATCATTATTTATTGACTCAAAATAGTTTAACATGCTTTTTTTCTTGCAATAATCACTGATCTGGCTTTCAGGTCTGTCTATAAAAACACAATTTTTGTAAAAAATTTAACCACAAAACACGCATAATGCACATTCACTAATAATGAGAAATTCTGGAAGCAGGCATAGAATATTAATACAGGTAGGTCTCAATCTCTCAAGCACAAACCCACATGCTAGTGAGGACACAAGCTCATTTTTATACTTCAAGTTTTGCCAACTTGTAATCTATTTGCTAGCTAACAAGGTAGAACAGTGTAATTGTTATGGACATAATCTTCAGTCCATCTCTAACTGTTTGAACAGCATGCTAGCCTGTCCACTTTGTTCAGATGATGACAATCAAGTGGCCTACCTTAAGTTGCCAATTCCTTGTATAATAGATTTTTATGCTCATTTCACATTTATAAAACACAGATTAGACAGCTAGTATACCAGTCTTTGGCTAAAATGCTGCTAGTGGTACGTGGTACCCCAATGCAGCTCAAAACAGAAACAGAGCATTTATTTTCCAGAATCAATGTTCATTGACTCTCCCGTTTTGGTAGTCTGCTCTTCACACAATTTCAGGAGTTGAGACATAAGGGTATCATAAAAAAAAAAACTTGATTCTTGCAATACAGGCATCTATCTGTATTGACCCTTTTTACATCAACTCTTGACTTATCGGGGCGGCAGGTAGCCTAGTGGTTAGAGAGAGTTGGGACAGTAACCAAAAGGTTGCTGGATTGAATCCCAGAGCTGACAAGGTAAAGATCTGTCATTCTGCCCCTGAACAAGGCAGTTAGCCCACTGTTCCCCGGTAAGCCGTCATTGTAAATTTGTTCTTAACTGACATGCCTTGTTAAATAAATCACATACGCTGCTGGAACCGTTTATTGCCTAGTCACTAAATTCCTAAATACAGTGCCTTCGGAAACTATTCAGACCCCTTTGAGTTTTTCCACATTTTTGTTAATTTTATTCTAAAATGTATTAAATAAAACTATTTCCTCAGCAATCTACACCCCATAATGACAAAGTGAAAACAGGGTTCTGGACATTTGCAAATGTATTAAAAACAAAAAAAGAAATGTGTTACTTACATAAGTATTCAGACCCTTTGCTATGAGCCTCAAAATTGAGCTCAGGAGCATCCTATTTCCATTGATCATCCTTGAGATGTTTCTACAACTTGATTGGTAAATTCAACTGATGGTAACTCTGACAGAGCTCTAGAGTTCCTCTGTGGAGATCAGAGAACCTTCCAGAAGGACAATCATCTCTGCAGAACACCACCAATTAGGCCTTTACGGTAGAGTGGCCAGACAGAAGCCACTCCTTAGTAAAAAGGCATGACAGCCCACTATGAGTTTGACAAACGGCACCTAAAGACTCAGACCATGAGAAACAAGATTCTCTGGTCTGATGAAACCAAGATTGAACTCTTTGATATGAATGCCAATCGTCACGTCTGGAGGAAACCTGCCACCATCCCTACGGTGAAGCATGGTGGTGGCAGCATCTTGCTGTGGGGATATTTTTCAGGGACTGGGAGGCTTGTCAGGATCGAGGCAAAGATGAATAGAGCAAAGTACAGAGAGATCCTTGATGAAAACCTGCTCCAGAGTGCTCAGTACCTCAGACTGTGGCGAAGGTTCACCTTCCAACAGGACAACAACCCTAAGCACACAGCCAAGACAACGCAGGAGTGGCTTCGGGACAAGTCTCTGAATGTCCTTGAGTGGCCCAGCCAGAGCCCGGACTTGAACCCGATTGAACATCTCTGGAGAGACCTGAAAATAGCTGTGCAGCAATGCTCCCCATCCAACCTGACAGAGCTTGAGGATCTGCAGAGAAGATTGCGAGAAACTCCCCAAATACAGGTGTGCCAAGCTTGTAGCATTATACCCAAGAAGACTTGAGGCTGTAATCCAGGGGTGGGCAACTCCAGTCCTCGAGTGCCTGATTGGTGTAACTTTTTCTCCATCCTTAGCAAATACAGCTGATTATTCAAATTGCATTCTAAACTGAAGATCATGATTTGGTGATTATTGGAGTCAGGTGTGTTAGCTGGAGCAAAACTGTGACACCAATCAGGCTCTTGCTCCAGCTAACACACCTGACTCCAATAATCACCAAATCATGATCTTCAGTTTAGAATGCAATTTGAATAATCAGCTGTATTTGCTAAGGATGGAGAAAAAGTTACACCAATCAGGCACTCGAGGACTGGAGTTGCCCACCCCTGCTGTAATCGCTGCCAAAGGTTCTTCTACAAAGCACTAATGTGTTAATGTATTTTAAAAAGTTAGCTTTGTCATTATGCAGTATTGTTTGTAGATTGAGGGGGGGGGGGGAACTACGTAATCAATTTTAGAATAAGAAACTACAAAATGTGGAAAAAGCCAAGGGGTCTGAATACTTTCCAAAGGCACTGTATACATCTACCAACCTCAATTACCTAGTACCCCTGCAAATCGACTCTGCACTGGTATCCCGTGTTCCACTGTGTATTTATTCCTTGTTATTATTTTTCTCTATTTAAAAAAAATATTTCTCTAGATTCTTGGGAAGGGCTTGTAAGTAAGCATTGGAGTGTGTTGGAGTGTCCGTGTGAATGAGTGTGTAGAGTGTGTGTAGAGTGTCAAAGCAGAAAGCCGGTGACGCCACTTTGTTAGCTATTTAGCAGTCTTAAGGCTTAAGGATATAGATGCTGTTCAGGAGCCGTTGGTGTCAGACTTGTTGCTTCGGTACCGCTTGCCGTGAAGAAGCAAAGAACAGTCTATGGCTTTGTTGGCAGGAATCATTTTCCGGGCCTTCCTTTCACATACTCTACTGGGTGGTTCAAAAATAGAGTTCCTGCTAAATAAGGAAAGAACTATTTATTTAGCAGTTAAATCATAAGAGTAAACAACCCACTGACATTTACTATATTGATGCTATAAAAGCATACAGAATGATAAACTGACACTTTCAACATTTGAGTAATGCAGTTAAACAAGTTTGACAAAAATGTTCCTGAAATGTTGCACTTTCTTCATATTAAACAAATAAAAAGCAAATTGTCCAAACCTAATCTTTCTATCATAATTCATTATGGTTTTTACCCTTGTAGGATGGCCAAAATTAGGGTGACAAAATCAATGTAGGCCAGAGAAAAATTGTGTAAACTAGGCTAGATGCTGTGCAATAATTAAGGCTAACTGTCAGGCCCACCGTTGTTGAACTCGTCATTTTTCTTTTAGAATCCAGAGGACATAAAAAAAATGGAGGTAAGATTGAGATACATTTTGGTATCCACTGTTCATGTGAAATTCCTGTTATTTTTCAAAACAAGCGCATCTCTAAAATCCATTTACATTCTCAAAGCCTTTTCTATTGAATTCCATTCGTGTCATGTAAATTCTCCTCCTTTCCAGACCAGTGTGGTCACAGTTCTCCCTGCGCTGTGAGTCACGTCAACCATTCTAGGTTAATTGTTGGTGGAGGATTAAAACACATTTATTTGAGTCAGGCAGGTCTGACTGGATGTCTTTTGTTTGACCAGATGGTGGACCAATCTAGGCTAATTCAGGTGAGGAAAGAAAACAGCCTCCACAGACCTCACATTTAGATCCATGCAAATGTCTGATTTCTGAAATCTGCATGGATCCAAAACTTGCAAAGGCTCTTTTTTTTCAGTTGATCTTCTTATCTTCCTACTCATTCCATACCTTATCAGGTATACCACAGTATCCTCCATTTTATACTGAACATAATCTTTACCATTCAATGCAGTCCCAACTCTTTCTCTTCAAAGGCTTGAGGTTAATAATTAACATTTTTGGACCAACCTTTTAAATCATTTACCAACACGGCTTTTGAAATGATCGACTCCAGTTGACATGGTTCATAGTTCTATTGAGAATGTGATTGTCTACTAACTAGATCAGCAAAAAATAATCACAGGTTGTATTTCCTAATCTATCAAACCCCCATTTCTATATCTCACATTTAATATAATCTGAATCTCTAGAGCCAGGAACTGTTCACCATACTGATATAGAAATCAGACAAAAGTAGTTTGCTTGATTTCAAAGTTGGGAGTAGGGTTGTTTGAGTTGAGAAACATGAGCTCAGAAAGACAAGCCTCAAGAAAGACCTTCGCAAGTCCAATCTATCCCATGTGCCTGATTTGCAAGTGAAATGTTTCTAAAATACAAGTTTCACTGCTTCACAACAGCACAGAGAACGCATTTAGTTCAGAAATAGGGTGAAACACGACTCGACACGGTGAAAATTCTCAGATTTCCGAATGTGTGAAAACATCAGCTGGCACAGCAAAGCAGACATTGGTTTTGCGGCGAAATATTACGTTTACCACTATAAACGAGTGGCGAATTCTCTCCCTCTGCCTCCTCTGCAAGAGACCGGTGCTGACAAGTGGGGGCGATTACACGGAGGCCTGTATTGTGAAGACTTGGCAGATTAACAACCTGGCCACACACTTGCGCTGTAATATACTGTACGCTACACAGGAGGTTGGCAGGCAGGTCGTCTGCACATGCCGTTAGAGCAGGGGGTGGACTGCGGTGAGGTGGGAGGAGAGAAAGGCAGCAGTGAAAGGAAAGCCTCCCTCCTACACACCTCCTGCTCCTCTGCCTGGCTGGGTGCCAGGCTCCAGTCAGCTGCGCTGCTGCTGCAGTGTTGTTTACCCAGGGCCTCTGACACAGCGGGTCATTTAGCAACTCAGAGCCCGCCTGCCACTGGCCTGGACCTGAGCCAAACCACCGCCAGGGTTCGGAGACGGCCACTAACAATAGCGAAACGCCTTTCACTCCTCACCTCCACACTGTGCTTTCAATAGGGAGCGCAGCCCGGTTTCGACACGCCAGGATTAAACTCAGACCCGACCCACCCTTCCCTCCGGTCTGTTCTAAAGACAGACGGATACTAAATAGTCAGTGGTGTTAGTGAGAATTCACTCACTTCTAGACGGAGATAGAAATGTTAAGTTTAATGACGAGGCTCTGCTGTGACATCGGAGCTCAGCTTGGCTCTGTTCCCTGGCTGCAGCCATGGTGGAGGCCTTTGTTTCACTCGGCCATTTCCTCTCATCTGTCTGTGCATAGGGGGCTTCATTAAAGAGCAGTTGTTGAGATATGTCATAGTGGGAAGGATATGGTCATTGAGGATGAAGAGTGAGGGAGAAAAAAAGGGGGCGCAATAGAGAAGAGGGGGGATAGGGAGATAGGGAGCGGGGCTTGTGGTTGCTGGTGACTGATCAGATTACACCAGCCATCAGTAGGGGGGGGGGAAATAGCCCTAAGGTTTAGCGATAGCGAGGGCTAGAGAGTTAGCCTTTGGGGGACGTCGCGATGGGGTGAGTCTGTTTATTCCTCTTCATGCGATGACATCGGTAGACCGGTCGTGGGCCCGGGTATTGTAGCTCAGGAGTAGCACAGGTGCTACGGCCGGGCTAGCTTCAAGCTAAGTGGGTGGAAACGCTAGCCAGGAGTAATCCGAGGTTGCGGTTTAGCTAGATAGCTAGTTGCTGAAAAATCCAGCTGAAAGATGTTCCGTTTGCGGTGGGAATCCGGGGATGAAAAATAAATAGGTCCGTTGTGCTCTGGTTAAAGTCGCGTTGTACGAACAGGCGAGAGCTTTCCGAACTACAGGTTAGCTGATGACCGGTTAGCTGGAGACCGCTAGCATACCCGCTGGTTAGCTGGCTAGCTTCAGTTGAGGGGTCCCGAAGTAAATATAAATACTTTAGGAAAAATAGCTACATTGGGTGAGTCGGGTTGCAGGAGAGTATTTGGAAGCTTAGGGTTTAGCAAAATGTTTTCAAAGAGATATGTGGAGAAAATATGTAAAAAACGAAAAATAAACGATATATACAGGGACACGACAGGACAGGACGACCTACTGCTACGCCATCTTGGAGAAACAGTACATGAACTGGACAAATCACACAAATGTAGCTGATATTGGGACTGGGTGTGTGAAATAGCCCTAAGGGCATGTGCCATTTGCATTTAATATGTGAGAACTTTTGCCTTGGTAAACATTGTGCTCAGCATTGCAACCGATACGAAATAGAGATCAGATTTAAGCAAGCCATACTCTTATTGTCATTATCAAGAACGTACATTTGAAACATCACTGAGGTTAGGGCGGCAGGTAGTCTAGTGGTTTGAGCGATAGGCCACTAACCGAAAGGTTGCTAGTTTGAATCCCTGACGGGAGGGGGGGGCTGTGACCCAACTCTGAGGGTGACTCAGTTGGGATATGCGAAAAACACATTTCCAATTCACACATGAATATTAATACACACTTGTACATAGGGCTGGGCAATATATCGAATTAAGAATCTAGGTAATTTATTTATTATGTGTGTTTATGGCCACTTGTTCTCACGTTGTCTTCCCATTTACACACATGCATACCAAGCTCCTCCCCCTGCCACTAACAACAAAGATGAGAGATCACTTCTTCCTCTCTGACAAGCAGTTTCAACTCGCTATTTGCATTTGAGGTTTGGTCCAACAGAATCACTCATACGGACACCGAAACACATTGAGACAATATTTTACCGTAATAAAAGGGGAGGTTGACCTTTTCTAAATTATACCCTTGTTCATGTCGCAACTCCTCACATTGTGGTTGTATCAATGAACATTGACTCTGGAAATGTAATGCTCAGTTTGTCACATGTGGCATTGCGCTACCACGTACCACTAGGAGCATTTTAGCCAAAGACTTATACTAGCTGTCTAGTTGCTGTTTTACACATGTGCAACATGGCAACTTGTTCTCATTCTGAGAAAAAAAAAGGTAGGCTGCTTGACTTCAACATCTGAACAAAATTTACAGGCTGTTCAAACCGAGACAGACAGAAGGGTGTGTTCATATCTTAAATGAACAATAATTAAAATATTAGTGGGTCTTGTGGTTGTGGAAAGCCTAGGTATAATTTCACAAGCGGTGAATTCAATAGCTTATTACTGACTGTTTGAAATGCAGCGTATTTTACCTTTAAATTGTACAATAAAGTTTCTTTAGAGAATTGGTTTTATTAATCGAGATGTATTGTATTAATCAAGATATATAATTAAATCACCCATAAGTTACATTTTTTAAAATTGGGATACACTACATGTATGTGGACCCTTCCAACTAGTGGATTCGGTTATTTCAGCAACACACATTGGTGACAGGTGTATAAAATCGGGCACACAGCCATGCAATCTCCATAAATAGACATTGGCAGTAGAATGGCCCGTACCGAAGAGCTCAGTGACTTCAACATGGCACCGTTATAGGATGCCATCTTTCCAGTTGGTCAAATTTCTGCCCTGCTTGACCCGCCCTGGTCAACTGTAATGCTGTCAAATGCTGTTATTGTGAGGTTGAAACGTCTAGGAGCAACAAGAGCTCAGCCGTGATGTGGTAGGCCACAAAAGCTCACAGAACGGGACCACTGAGGGCTGAAGTACGTATCACTTAAAAATCATCTGTCCTCGGTTGCAGCACTCCCTACAGAGCTCCAAACTGCCTCTGGAAGTAACGTCAACACAAGAACTGTTTGTTGGGAGCTTCATGAAATGGGTGTCTGTGTCCGAGCAGCCCCACACAAGCCTTAAATCACCATGTGCAATGCAAAGCATCGGCTGAAGTGGTGTAAAACTCGTCGCCTTCGGACTCTGGAGCAGTGGAAACGCGTTCTCTAGAGTGATGAATCTTACTTCCCAATCTGGCAGTCCGACGGACTAATCTGGGTTTGGCAGATACCAGAAGAATGCTACCTGCCCCAATGCATAGTGCCAACTGTAATGTTTGGTGGAGGAGGAGTAATGCTGGGGCTATTTTTTGAATGGTTCGGGCTAGTTTGGGGAAGGCCCTTTCCTGTTTCAGCATGACAATGCCCCCCCCCCCCCCATGCACAAAGCAAGGTTCACACAGAAATGGTTTGTGAGATCGGTGTGGAAGAACTTGACTGGCCTGTACAGAGCTCTGACCTCAACCCTATCAAACACCTTTGGGATGAATTGGAAAGCGGACTGCGAGCCAGACCTAATTGCCGAACATCAGTGTCCAACCTCACTAATGCTCATGACTGAATGGAAGTAAGTCCCCGCAGAAATGTTCAAAAACCTAGTGGAAAGCCTTCCCATATTAATGCCCATGATTTTGGAGTGAGACGTTCAACAAATCCTTTTGGCCATGTGTATGATTTTAAGGCCATATCGCCCCGCCCTACTTGTAGATGTATAAAATAGGACAAATACAGAAACACCCACCAAATTATTATTATTACATATGGTGGCAGAAAACACCATCTTTAATAATATTTGGCCTCTTTTTGGTTCATGTGGCCATAGTGCTGGAGCTGCAATCAAGAGCACGGATCTTGAAATTCAACAACTCCTTTCTTCCCTGTAGCCTCAGACAAAAATCACTATGCCAATCCATGGTCGGTAGACTCATCACTGCCAATAAAGCTGAGGTTGAGTGGGCCAAGCTCTGGTCAGGTCAGCTGGTGCACATCTTTAGCACAGCATTGTCAGTCTGTCTGTCTGTCTGAGAGAGAAGTGGAGAGGAGCCATAAGGGTTCCCCCAGACCAGACCAGCCTCCCCGAGAGGGCTCTCTCCCAGCAGCAGCAGGTGTGCCCTTTGAGACGGAGATAAATAAAATAAGTGTCTTTCCCTGCACCAGCCCTCCCGCTCCTTTTTCTTTTACAGCCCCTGTGACAATGACTAAAATAAATTAAAAGATCACCAATCACGGCCCTGACAGAACAGCACAGATACGCCCCCCCCCCAGCCTCTTGTAGGATCCACAATGAGAATGCTCACTGTTTGAACAGTTAACTCTTTAATTCCGTCTGGAATGTTTCCTTTGGGTGGGGCAGTGCAATGTTGAGACAGACCAATATCCCCCTGACCCCACCCCTCCACAACGTCTCCCCCTTCATCTCTCTACCTCTATTTCTAGGTTAGTGGAATATTCCACACTTGACTGTTAGGAGCAGGATACCGCAAGCAAACTCCCACAAAGGAGCCTTCCCATAGCCCCATGGTTCCATCATCTCACAAGATTACTCAGGCTCACGTCTCCCTTCTAAATCTCTGTAAATCTGACACCTAAACAGGTTCTGTATTGGTTTCTATACCAAGTCAAACTAGCACAGTTACATTTAGTACAGACTATTCTCTGATGGAAAGAATGCTATTAGAATGGTGGAGTCGGGTGCTTTTCGCGTGTTGCCTCCTACACCCAAACCACCCAGCCAGGGCCCTTTGTTAATGAGGCACAACGAAGGCCCACAAAGCACTGGGCCACAAACAGACAGAAAATCCCACTACAGACGCAAGGCACCATGTGAAGCAAACGTATAATCACAGCGCCAGTTTGTTTAAAGAGTTAGAAATGCTCCATCACTGAAACCCAGGTTATGAAAATAAAGACTGGATTAAAATACACAAGAAAAACATCAACATAGATAATTCATTCATGTGGACTGCCTGAAGCATGAAAATAGAAACGTATACAAGGACACTTAGTTCAAACACACTGTTAAAGCCACATCTTAAATCAGCCTAACACAAGAGCAACATAAACTACGGATATCCTAATTTATATAATCATAAACTTCTCAAACTGTATTATCATAAATCCTGGCTCCAGCCACAATCTCACCGGGTAGTTGTCCACCACAAACTAAAACTAAAGCTGGAATCATGGAGGCCCTGAGCAGTCTAATCTGTTTTAAGACAAGCTCTGAAATTAAAAGGCCAAATTAGGCAATGTTAACCTCTTAGCGCTCAGCCTATCAATCACATGAATCACATTAGGACACATCAAGAAAGCCCAGATCATAGGATGTGTGTTCTTGATCGGTTCTTATTCTGTTAGTTCCTGTATTCTGAATTGAAAAGAAACTCCAGCACATTGGCGATCTCGATGGTCCACAAAAAAGTAATTGATATGTAACCAACGATTCAGTCTCAATAGAACACCAGAAATGAAAAATGTAAAGTTAGTTATGGTATTGCCAGCTCCACAAGAGACATCCATCTGAGTGGACAAAAGACTGTACAAACATTCTACAACAGGACTAAGCTATACTTATTCAACCAGTCTTTAAACACAACCATTAGAAAACCTGTGTAGAACTAATGAGACACCGTTGTGTGTGTGCGTGTATTTTTAATGCTTTCAGCTGTACAACAAATAGGTGTTTCACAATGGTTCTATAAATAGATGTGAAGAATTATCTAGGCCGGGAAATTCTGTTGGTTAAAAAAGGCTGTGTGAGAAGAACTCTAGCCTGTGGCAGGTAGGAAAATAAACTAAAAGCAGACTGTGTTCACTTAACTAAACACGGCAAGAATCTGGCTTATAATAGCTACAGATCCCCAGTAGTAGCTGTCAATAGGAGAAAACAAACAGGATGTTGCTAAACAAAGGAGATGGGAGGGTTCAAACTGAACAAGTATACAACATCATTGAAAAACAGGTAGTAAGTGGCATTGGATAGTGAATACAAACAAGGCAACATTGTGAAGCCTTTAACAAGGTCATACTGATGCCGTACACCTGTACTGTATCACAGACTAGGCAAGGAGGGAGAGAGGCCCCATGATTCCAACCACAGCCTCGATCTCTGAGAACTGAAGCCATGTCACCGTGCAAAAAAACAAACATTTCCCACACATTTCCAGTGGTCTTCCCAGCACTCTGCTGGGCAGATGCATCAGGCTCCATTTGATCCACATTTCATTGTCAAAATGCATAGTGGAATACATCTGCTAAATATGTCCGCCATAAACGAGGCTTAACATTCACCCCCTCCTCCCTGCTCTAAAAGCAGCTCCCACAACCTCCATCGATCGCATCGCAGGCAGCTGCAGCTGTGCAGCCAGCTCCCCATTTCCTGACTGATGCGTTGCTGGGGCGACAGCTGAATTATGCAACAGCATGCATTCAACGAACAAGTTTTAATGCCTGGCCAGTAACTAGCAGCAGCCAGCAGTAGAAACCAGCAGTGCTTGGAGTTTAAAGATGCGATGAGAGAGGGGCTCTGAGAAACCATGTCACAGTGCAAAGAAACCATTTCTCACATCTCCAGTGGTCTTCCCAGCACTCCCTCCTAGACCCAACTTAGCGCTCCCTGACTCGGTCATCACTACAATGCAAATGAAGCCCCAGTCTAACTTTTGTTGATTAGGTCTCCCTTGACACCAGAAAAAAAAGGAACATCGAAGATGTAAACATGAAGAAACGGCAGATAAACCAGCGAAACCAAAACTACCTCTAGTCTACCACAAGTATAATCATTAGAAAATGCTCAGCTCAACCCCTCCAGTATGGAGCTGCTAGGGAGGGAGTTAGCTATCACTGCCCGACACACCAGGGCACGGTCCACAGGCGTGATTATTACTCTATTAATCACTTGGAGATTATCATGAGGAGAGGGATACGAGAGGTCAATTAGTGGGCCTACAGCGGAGCCCAGACCGGGGGGAAAGAGAGTGATCTGCCCAGGCCCAATAACACCCCGGCCAACACTCCACGCAATGCTTTTGTCCATCCTCTCGTTTGACAATTATTTACTCTGCTGTTTAGGGCAAGGGCGAGGTCACGACACATGAGTCAATGACAGAAAACACAAACTCTCCACCCCCAATCTTTACACCATGCACCTTTGACACAGAGTGCTGTCGTAGAGCAGTGTTTCCCAACTCCCGTACCCCCAACGGCACACATTTTTGTTGTAGCCCTAGACAAACTCACCTAATTCAACTCATTGAGGGCTTGATGATTAATTGACAAGTTGAACCAGGTGTGCTTGTCCAGGGCTACAATAAAAATGTGTGCTGTTGGGGGTTCTGGAGACCTGGAGTTGGGAAACACTTAGAGGACATTCAGTTGAATGCATTAGGTTGTAAAACTAACTAGGTATCCCCCTTTCCCATTCTTGGCTAATTTAACAATTGCATAATATCAAATCAGTGGTAGGTTGTTCTATTTGTTTTTTATAACTTTAATATAAATTAATATAATAGGCTAGTTCAAACTATTGTGACACCCAGATTATGGTGTGCCATTGCTTTTGAAAATATTAATCAACACTCCCTCCAGAGAATGGTATTTGTGGCATTTGCTGGGGCTTCTCTCCAGCCTCTTGAAGACAATACCATCAAAAAAGTCCCCCTTCAGCAGTGCAACCTAAAACTGCCACAAGAGATGAGCAGTCGTTAAATACTGCAGAACTGACATAATGACAGGAAAGATAAAAGAGAGGAAACAAAAAAATGCGCAGACCAATTCTCATTTGACAATGCCTCTCCAAGCCCCCAGGCTCAATCCCCTCTCCTAATAAAAGAACCACGCCACAGATAGCCAGGCCAGGGCTCTGCGACACCTCTCCTTCTCTGATCACTGGTGGCTGTCTGACAACTGGCCTAAACAGAGACATGTCGACCACCTCTAACCTACTGCCGCCAATGATGCATTTTTTTGTTCACAGTCACATAACAATGTGGTCAAACTTCTTTTCATTCAGGTTGTTTCCACTGTGATCTAATAATGTGGTATCTAGAAGTCTACTACACCCTCTATCCTGTCTGTCTGTTCTTTGTGATAACTGTAGCCTACTCTAACCATAGCACTGCTGCTGCCTGCCTGCCTCTAATCCAGGGCTCAATCTGCTGTCATTTATTTACTTCCCCTTCCACCATCACTCCTGTGGAGCTAAATTTGGAAATAGACGGAGTGACAGTCCCAAAGCCATTTCCCCTTTAAATAGACAGTAATGACATCCTTGGAAAATGATAGTGCAGCACACGCAATGCAACGGTCAGTCACAGCAATAGATCTGTTCTGCCTCCTACATCTGTCAACTCCACTGCAACATGGCTTTTTATATCAACCACTGGTGGGCTGTTACACAACACATGCTACTTCCCTAGTGCTGACTCAACCATGAAGGATAGCTTGGATTCCACTCTGCATTCTGTCGCGCCGTGACAAAGCGGTGAGGAAATATTTACCTTCAATGGAAAAAGTACACTTGGCACAGTGCTGAAACCCTTCAGATGGGTAGCACCACTACTGTGCCTTAGGATACCTCTACCTTCTCACCCCGTGTGCTGCATGTCTGCCAGGAGAGCGCAAGAGAGAAATCACTGAGTGCGAGAGAGAGAGAGAGAGAGAGAGAGAGAGAGAGAGAGAGAGCGCAGTGAGTGAGAGCGACACACGTGCCTGGCCCTCTGCCAGTGCACACTTCTAGGATTTTTGGCCACAAAAGCCATAGAGCGGCTCAGCCCTCCCCAGTGATTGTAAGTGTCTCACAAAGATACTGGCTGAGAGGTCTGTGTCGAAGCTAAGATTAACCCACCCGCTCACAGCAGGAGAGGGCAGAAACAAATCAGACAAAACACACAACAGGAGACTGGAATGACGCTTACTTACCAAGGGGGACATTTGTATTTTCATTATACAGCTTTGTGTTGACTCACTGTGTTTGGGGAAGAGATAGTACAACTTTGGATACCAGGTTAGCTACCGAGGAGAAATATTCAAAGAAATGTGCCAATCTTTCTTCATGTGGACAAATCTATTCTTTAATGTCAAGGGCAGACATAAAATTACATTGGGATTGGATTTTGAGAATATATCTAAGAAAGGAGAACTGACATACATTTATGAGGAGAGTAGAATGGCGGTAAGCCAAGGTGGCCTTACCTGTTTGAACTGATCCTCAAAGCTATTCCAGTCAGCCTGCCCGTTGGGGGAGGTGGCAGAATGGGGCCCTGCAGGAGAGCGGCTCTCGTCAGGCTCCTGCTTCACCCTGACAGGTGGCAATGGCACCTGCTGGGGGCCCGAGGTAGAGTAACTGCCAAATGGATGCGAAGGGAGGCGGGAGGCACCCTGTTGTAGAGCCAGTGTCTGCTTGCGGAGGTACTCAAGACCACTAGCCCCTCCCTCTTCCTCGTCTCCATCCATCATCTCCTCATCATCCCCTGAATCCCTGCCTCTGTCCTCCTCATCCTCCCTCTCTGAGTCCACACTGCTCTGGTTGGATACCCGGGACAGTGGGCCTCCTCTGGGTATCCCTGCACCTCCAACCAGGGCCTTGCCCATGAAGCCAGCTCCAGAGGCCCGGGCCGCGGCCAGGATGGCCTGCTGCGCTGCTACCTGCTGGGCATACATGATATGGGCCTCGCGGAGCCGCCTCTCTTTGCACTCCATCTCCAGCCTGGCCTGCTGCTGGCGCTGCAGCTGCTCCATGACAGCCTCCAGCTTCATTCCTCCTGCAGTGCCTGCCTGAGGATAGACACCCCCCAGACCACTCTCCTGTGACATGCTGGGCTGGGAGAGGAAGTGAGGAAGACATCAATAGCCAACCATAAAACAACAACTCAAATTACCACTGGATGTCTGGCTTTACAGGTTCTAATAAAAACATGCATAACACAAAGTGGACTATTTAGACATAAAAAAAACAGGGAAGTCCCATATTTCAGGATTAGACTTAGTACAGTAGGCTACAACAAACCATCCACTTCATGAGGATAACATGGGTAAGTTTCAACATGAGCACAATAGATGAGGGAAAGGCTAATTGACATTGAGGAAAGGGGAGAAGACACTGCAAAATACTGTTAATAAACAAACAACAACAACAAAAAGTACAAAGAAATGAAAGGATTGTATGGTATGCAATATCTGGTGCTACACGTGATTGTATCTAAAAGTACAGTAGTAAAATGCAGGACATATTTATACGTAGGTGTAGTATAGGAAAATGATACAATGTTCAGCACAGCTGCACATAATACAGAAGTTACAAGACCACGTTTCGTCCTGTAGATAGATCTACAGCATATTGCATTTATGATTCTTATTTGAAAAAAATGAATTCGAGTTAACGCATAACACTCAATTGAAATAGATATGCACCACTTTAAGAATGAGCTAAAACAATGTAAGCCATTGGATTTTAACAGAAACATCAGTAACAATAACAGCTTTGAAATAATTGTGAACCATGTAGCCTCGTACAGTTGTTTCTTATCATCAAAAAGGTGTCAATTTAGCTTAAATCCGAAACAATAAATCAACCCAGATGTATCCTACATTCAAAATTAACGTTAGATGATTGTTAAAGTTCGAATATAATTTTATCCAAAACACATAGGCCTACAGCCTCTTCTATTCGTGCAGTCAGTCAAAATTTGCCTTCCGGATGTATATGGCGAGGCTCCAGAAAACGTACATGAGTAAACAGCGTATAGGTTCGTAGCTGGCTACGCACATATACTCCCCCCCCCCCCCCCCCATCTAAATCATATTAGGGGAGCAGTTTACAGTGCATAAAAATATGCATGCATTTGATCTATTTTATTGGGTTACGCACTATACATTATTTATTTGCAGTAGGATGTATAACTGTAATTAAAACAGGACATTGGCAATGACGTACGCTGAACTATCAAAACCAAATATTAATAAGGATTTCCATTTTTTTTAAAGCGTTACTTTTTATAGGCTAAAAGCACGAGACTATATTGCTCTGCAAATAAATGTTCGCTACCTCGCTCCTATAGGCTATGACACAGCCGAGACCCAGCCAGGGCACAGCGCCAAACAGGGGGAAACAACTCACCATTTGTGCCTTGCTGCTACCGGAATTGTCCACCATCCCTCCTTCCTAGGTTATCCTTTTCCCTCTTCGCTGGCACGGTTTCAATCACTTGTAAACACAGAGAAATTGTGCATGCACGGGGGGGGGGGGGGGGGTAAATTTGTCCACCAGCAGATAGGTAGAATGTTGGCTGTGTAACTCTCAATTGTATCTTTCGCCACTTCTTTTTTTTTTATTTAGAGAAAGACGAACATGAAATATGGCCCGATCTCATATCTCGAAAAACTAGCCGTTGAGGTAACTCCCTTGACTCGATTTTCCTTCACTTGAATTACACCCCCCGTCTAGGCGTACAACATCATTAGGGCCCGCCCAGTGACAGCAACAAGTTCCAGAGTTCCAGCGCAGCGTTGGCTGAATAGTTACTATGCGTATGCAAATCTCATGAGAATGGCAATTTTATGAGAATGGCAACATTGTCCGTCCATGCAAACTAGAGCCTATTAAATAGTACATAATAGATCGCGTGTGGCCGTTATGCTGACAGGCGTTTTCCCTCAATACAATTCCATTTGACATGTGGATAACTTGCCTGTTGAATAATTAGCCGGCCCTACATTTTTGACAAACATTGATAATGCAAAGCTAAAATGATATAACTATTGAGGTACAGTACTAATGCAATTTATAATCCCAGATAAAAACTACTCCGCTGAGCGGTGAACTATAAAATAGCCTACAAAGACACATTTATACAGTGATGCATGTACGTAACGCAAGTAATGACAGCCTGTTAGCTACTTCCATCGCCATGAAATAATATTGTGACAACTCAATACTGCCCCCAAATGGATGGAAATGGTCTGGTACTATGGCCCCACAGTATGTGTGGTCTCTATGTTCAGTTAACGATCTATTTATTCCACATGTCAAACTCATTCCACGGAGCGCAGAATGTCTGTGGGTTTTCGCTCCTCCCTTGTACTTGATTGTGGGATTAAGGTCACTGATTAGTAAGTAACTACCCTCACCTGGTTGTCTAGGTCTTAACTGAAAGGTTAAAACAAAAACCAACAGCCCAGTTTGACACCCCTGATCTAACGTAACCAACCTGCTTTTATCAAGATGTCTTTCCAATATACCAGAATACTCATCATAAACATATTCTGCATCCTCAATGCTGTACATTCAAGCTCTTCTACATAACAAATATTTGACAGAGATTAGATTGACAGTACTCTGAATTCTGTGAAAATAACTTTCAATGGTGTAACATCCCCTCCAGCAAACCAGAAGAAAATTACAACAGGACGTGTGCATATTAATTATATTGAATATAGCAAAACAATCTTTATAATCAAATAAAAATAGTTTCCTATACATAATAACTCAAGTTAAAAAAAAAACATTTAGCACTCAGTAACACTTGGTATATTGTTTTAACTAGGATACTTAAGCAGATTGTCCCATTAGTTGCATAGTATAGGCGAGTGCAGTGTACTGACTGCACCAGTTGGTGTTGAGTGCAATGTTTATCTATCTAGCACACAGGTCAAGCACTCAATGGCTGCGTTTAAACAGGCAGCCCAATTCTGATATTCTTTCTGCTAAATTGGTCTTTGGACCAATCATGCCAGAACTTTCCACCGCAGCTCTTTTTCAAAGCTGATGTGATTGGTCAAAAGACCAATTAGTGAAAAAAATATCAGAATTGGGTCGCTTGTGTAAACACCGCCAGACTGACACACACTTCCACATTAAGTCTGCACTGATAAACAGCAACTAGCAAACACACTTATCTTTAGCCACACATGTAAGGGCTCGAGTGATGAGAATCACCCATTCTAATGCCTGACAACACAGACAGAATTCTTCAAAATGTTTAGTGTACTGACAATGTACTGCTTCATTTAAAAATCAGAAGATACCAAAATACTAACATACGGGTGGGTAAATTTACAATTTGCTGAGTGACATGCGAGTGAGAGTGATCCAAATGTAACAACAGGTAGGTGACTTGTCTGTTCAGATCGTCCCTGTAAGTATCCAGTAACTACTATATGTAGTAGGCAGAGGATCAAGTAGGTTATTGTGTACAGCATTGTCAGGAGGTAGTAGTTAACCTCAGTGACACCCTGACAAGATTGACCAGTTCTCATTGCTGTAACATTACAGTAAAAACAGTGCCATTTTGTAACCCTTTAACATAACCCTTTTTTTTAAAGCATTGAAAGGCAGACTGACATGAGTAAGTGCTAGTTTCCCTATACAATTTAAAGCATTAATTCACATACAAGTAAACCATGTAGTGTCAAAGCCACAGAGCAGGGTTTGAGGTTAGACCCAAGATTAATACCAAGGATTTGCAACAGAAACAGGGAATTTTAGGAAGATGTATTAAAAATGGCAATCAATATATCTAAAGTTAGGGAATGTTCAGGTTTGTTTTCAAAGGGCTTACTTTGAAAGGGAATTGGAGCAAGACAAGCTTGCGGAAAAACTTTAGCGTTCAAACCGCTCTAGGACATTTGCTGTATGCATATCAATGTTCTATGTTTAAATAGACCTGGGAGAGATATGCCAAAGAGGACAACAAGACAGTGACCTTCTCCATCAGGTGAATGAGTATAGTGCATGTCCAGAGATGAATCACCCTGCACCTGTCTATTCAGAGGGGCTGTAGCATGGTTAGCATTTCATCTAGATCCAAAATAACACAGAGGTCAACCTTTGGGGTGACAGAGAGCCCTGCTTGGACAGTGGCTAAGGCTTAGGATGACTTCAGTCCATAGTTAGGGTGTAGAGAGCACTGCAAAAACAGTGGCTAGGCGTTTAAAGTGTTAGGGGGGTTCCATGCTTAGACAGTGGTAGGGTTTGGGTAACAGGAGGCCTTCCTTGACTTAAACAGTGGCTAAGGTCAGGGTAACAGAGGTCCAGTCTTTAAACACAGAGCTGCAGGGTCAGCCAGGTCACAGCACTAAGTGCCCTCCTCACTGCACGGAGCACGACGGGGCCTCAGCGCAGCAGCAGGCTGAGGAACCCATGGCTTTAGGGGGAATGAGGTCCAGGTCCTCGTCGTCAGGGATCTCATCTAGCCGGTATCCATCCTGCAGCAGCTGCCTGCTCAGGTCTGGGTGTACCTGCACAGAGAGGTCAACAGGTCAGCCATGGAATGACAATTCAAAAAAGGTATGCGGACAGGAGGTGTAAGAAAAATGTGTGAGGAGAATATAAATTGTAGGTGGATTTCAGATTTAATTTTTTACATTGTATATACTTGTATTGAATCTTGTTTAAATATGAATAGATGTGCAGTTGACTATAAGGGCAAGTATTTTATATAAAAACTGAACCCTGTTCCTGATAGAGAGCACTGCTGCTCAACGAACAAGCCTTTCTATGTAGAAGCATGGTCTGAGTATAGTAAACACTCTTTCACACTGGGCACACTCACCTCGGCTGAAGAATATCCCGAGGAATACTGCTCGACATCTAGCTCATCATCACTGCAAGGTCAAGACAAGATAATGTCATTAGGAAAACTCTTAGGCTGGGATTCAATCCGATCTCAGATTTGGACAATGTGACAAAGGCATCACCACAGACCCTGATTCGATTCCAGGCTGAATCACATCCAGCTGTGATTGGGAGTCCCATAGGGCGGCACACAATTGGCCCAGCGTCGTCCGGGTTTGGCCGAGGTAGGCCGTCATTGTTAATAAGAATTTGTTCTGACTTGCCTGGTTAAATAAAAAACAATCTCTAAAGACCCTGTCTGCATTAAGTAGTGCCTTGCCAATAGTGTTTGCCAGAGAGAGTACTTAGCACCTCTGAACAGAGACCATAATTTGCACTGTCAGACATCCACCAGGGTGTGGTCCCTAAATCCCAGCGCGCCGAACGATTGGCAGATCAACATTCGGCGCCATATGTGTGTAGTTTACCTTTACCTGTCTGAATCCAATGCTACCAGTGTCTCTTCAGCATGCTGACTCAAAGCAGCATAGCCTTTGTTGAACTTCACACTTCTACAAGAGGAACAAGAGAAACCTGAATTGTAACAGCTCGAATACCTCAAATTCCATATTTGTAGGCGTCCAATGATACACACCTACAAACATACATCTCTTACCTCTTTCCTCCTTGCCTGGGCTGTTGCATCACTGGACCCCCTGAGGTAAGGCCTTTTTTCTTCATTGCTTTACGGGCCATCTCACGGTGTTTCTCTAAAGCCAGGATTCAGTCACATGCAGAAGAACACTTTAAATAAAAACATAGGCTATGACACTGAAACACTGAATCATCACAAGGCTTTAAACAGGAATTGTGTCAATCTAGGGCCAGGGATGTGCTTACGTAGTTTCATGTGAATGGCTGGGGCTTTGGACATGATGTAGGGTCCCCTCTTCTCCAAAGGTCTGATGCCCCCATCTGTAGTAGCCCTTGGTCTTGAGCTGCTGCCATCGCCCGGACCCTTGACATGTGAAAATCAGGAATGTATGAAATGTCATGGCGGATTCTGTTACAAATAGAGGATCCTTGGAAGACAACTACAGAAAACAGCCTTGCCCTTAATGCTGCTACACAACAACAAATTAGCCCTGCCATTAGCCTCTCATTTGACTCAAAAAGATAACTAGCCAAGTATATTGCCACCAATTTAGAAAATGATCAATTTTTAATAAATGTTTTGCTCCATGAAGTAATCCAACAATGTTTACGCCGCCATTTTGTCTATTTGAAATCTTCTCACATTGTTTGTCACAGGTGAGTGCCATCATGATCATGACACTTCCCAAAGTGCTGCATGTCATGATGGGACTCACCAGTGTCGCTCACCAGTGTCGCTTAATTGACAAGATGGTGGCATAAACATTGTTGGATTACTTCATGGAGAAAAACATTTATTTTAATAACTGAGCATTTTCAAAATTCAAACGAATCACCTGCAACTGGTCACACCCGAAGCAAGACCATAAAAAGTGTTATCAAATACAGGTTAGTTCAAATCTATGCTGGCGGTTTGTATAGGGCACCCAAAATATTTGGTTATATCATAAAATTACTAGTGTTCTGTTTGGATTCAGTCGTGTCATTAACTTTGTGAAACTCTTCCGTTTCAATTGCTACCATAGCTATGCTTTTCATATTTCTTCTGCAAGAAACATTTCAATTTAGCCATTTCCATATAGCAATGGAGGCTGCTGAGTGGAGGACGGCTCATAATAACGCTTGGAATCTGCCCGCTTTTATCCACTCAGAGACTAAGTCCCCAACCCAACCTCCACATCCTGAGTGATGCCCCCAGCCCGAGTCCGGCCGTCCCTGCTTGGACTCTGAGTGCCCCCAGCCTTGGGGGGAGGCCTCATCGTGCACCTGGCGACCTTTTGACTTCTACAGCGAGTCCCAACCTGACTGACAATCCCACCAGAAGACGGGCCTGGCGGATGGGCGCTACGGTATCGTTACGTTTAGGGGGGGATTCTGACTTAGAGGCGTTCAGTCATAATCCCACAGATGGTATCTTCGCATCACTGGCTCAGCCAAGCACGTACACCAAATGTCTGAACCTGCGGTTCCTCTCGTATTGAGCAGGATTACTATTTCAACAACATATCATCAGTAGGGTAAAACTAAACTGTCTCACGATGGTCCAAACTCTGCTCATGTTCCCCATTAGTGGGTGAACAATTCAACGCTTGGTGAATTCTGCTTCACAATGATAGGAAGAGCCGACATCGAAAGATCAAAAAGCGACATCGCTATGAACTTTTCATACTGAAAAATCAAGATCAAGCGAGCTTTTGCCCTCCCTAATAAGCTCACCTGCGTTACCGTTTGACAGGTGTACCGCCCCAGTCAAACTCCCCACCTGCCACTGTCCCTGGAGCGGGTCGCACCCGGCGCGAGCACCCAGGGCTCGCCTCCCCAAGTAAGTGAAAAAACGACTAGAGTAGTGGTATTTCACCGGCGGCAAAGGCCTCCCACTTATTCTACACCTCTCATGTCTCTTCACAGTGCCAGACTAGAGTCAAGCTCAACATGGTCTTCTTTCCCCGCTGATTCCATCAAGCCCGTTCCCTTGACTGTGGTTTTGCTAGACAGTAGGTAGGGACAGTGGGAATCTCGTTCCTACATTCATGCGCGTCACTAATTAGATGACAATGCATTTGGCTACCTCAAGAGAATATCAATTATGTCCCACCTTTTGTCCCTGCTTCATCGAATTTCCTTATTTTGACATGAGGGGGTCACAGCCACCCTGAAGGTGGATTGAGAGCGACCGCGAAGGCTAGCATGCTACGGTCAGATATCGTCAAAATGACATCCATTCGAGTAAAACCTGGTGGTATCATCAGAGGCTTTTCTATCTTACAAACTGGACATCAGTTGCCGCTACTAACCTTCTGCGGACTTTAATAGGGTTTTTACACCCAATCGAGAACCAAATAACCCTCGCAGTATCTAGCGGCACCATCGACCAACTTTACCAGCGCTTCATCGATATTCCTCACTTTGACATGAGGGGGTCACAGTCACTCCACGGGTGATTTGAGTGAGACTGCGACATTTGGGTAGGCTCCTTTGAATTTCATCAAGTTGACATTCAGTGATCCGTCACCAGTGGGAACCTAAGCTTCTTCCATCTGTTTTATTGTTCCGCAGCAAATCAATGGCCGTGGATGGTACTACCCACATCAAATGTAGGCCTCCCTCCCCAGACAAGCTGGAGATACCTTTCCCCACTTCGTAGGGCATGAGCCAGATCCATGCAATGCCCTATCACTGCATGGCCAATGGGTTTAGTCTCCGCCTCAAGTCTAGTGAGTGTAGAGGAGACCTCCCCACCTACAATGTATGGGGCCGGCAAGCGCCATAGCTGGTGAGATCTGCAAGAAGGTCCCGGATCGTGTCCAGAGTTGCCACCGCCAACCGCCGGACCCAACCTCCCCACCGGTCCGCCTTCAGCCGGCCAACGCACGAGAAACCATGAGATGGGCCGCACAACTAACTTCCAATGATGGCGAGAGGAGGGCCTCCCTAATCTTCTACATTTGCAGTCACTGTACATAGATTTTTCTATTGTGTCATTGACTGTATGTTTGTTTATGTGTAACTCTGTTGTTGTTTTTGTCGCACTGCTTTGCTTTATCTTGGCCAGGTCGCAGTTGGAAATGAGAACTTGTTCTCAACTGGCCTACCTGGTTAAATAAAGGTGGAATAAAAAGATAAAATAAAGGGCGACAAAGCGACTGCTCCCCCAGCCCCGCTTCGCACCCCAGCCCGACCGACCCAGCCCTAAGAGCCAATCCTTACACCGAAATTACAGATCTTTTTTGCCAACTTTTCTTACCTACATTGTTATAACATGCCAGAGGCTGTTCACCTTTGAGACCTGCTGTGGATATGGGTACGGCCCGGCGTGAGATTTACACCCTCGCCCCCAGATTTTCAAGGGGCAGGGAGAGCTCAACAGCCCCCGCCGAAACCACAAAGCTTTCCAGGGCTTGGGTCCCTCTCCTGGGGCGAACGCATTCCAGGCGCTCTGCCCTTCACAAAAAAAAAGATTACTCTCACCAGGGATCCCGCCAGTTTCTCCGGGACCGGTCCCATTACCGCACTGGATGCCTCGCGGCACCCGTCTCCGCCAGTCCGTGGACAAGTAGTTTGCGGTCAGTGTGTCACATTACTATTGAGCTATTGAAATTATAAAGTTTGAAAAACTAATGTAAAAACATGTGAGATGAAAATGGACAAACTAAAGTGTGTGCAATGTGTAGTTCTGCTGAGTGTACATTTTGAACCTTGTTTGAAGTCACTTGGTCACATGACCAAGGAGCTATTGAAAAAAGATATTGAAAAAATGTGCAATGTGTGTCAATGTCATCGGGTTAGCTAGAACCAGTTTTTAAAGTTTTAGGAGTAATGGTTAAAGAGCTATTGAAATTTGAAAAATTAGATTTGTCACTATGTTGACTGCCATCGATAAAAGACAGTACTGTGCAGCCGTCTTCATCGACCTCGCCAAGGCTTTCGACTCTGTCAATCACCATATTCTTATCGGCAGACTCAGTAGCCTCGGTTTTTCGGATGACTGCCTTGCCTGGTTCACCAATTACTTTGCAGACAGAGTTCAGTGTGTCAAATCGGAGGGCATGCTGTCCGGTCCTCTGGCAGTCTCTATGGGGGTGCCACAGGGTTCAATTCTCGGGCCGACTCTTTTCTCTGTGTATATCAATGATGTTGCTCTTGCTGCGGGCGATTCCCTGATCCACCTCTACGCAGACGACACCATTCTATATACTTTCGGCCCGTCTTTGGACACTGTGCTATCTAACCTCCAAACAAGCTTCAATGCCATACAACACTCCTTCCGTGGCCTCCAACTGCTCTTAAACGCTAGTAAAACCAAATGCATGCTTTTCAACCGGTCGCTGCCTGCACCTGCATGCCCGACTAGCATCACCACCCTGGATGGTTCCGACCTAGAATATGTGGACGTCTATAAGTACCTAGGTGTCTGGCTAGACTGCAAACTCTCCTTCCAGACTCATATCAAACATCTCCAATCGAAAATCAAATCAAGAGTCGGCTTTCTATTCCGCAACAAAGCCTCCTTCACTCAAGCCGCCAAGCTTACCCTAGTAAAACTGACTATCCTACCGATCCTCGACTTCGGCGATGTCATCTACAAAATGGCTTCCAACACTCTACTCAGCAAACTGGATGCAGTCTATCACAGTGCCATCCGTTTTGTCACTAAAGCACCTTATACTACCCACCACTGCGACTTGTATGCTCTAGTCGGCTGGCCCTCGCTACATATTCGTCGCCAGACCCACTGGCTCCAGGTCATCTACAAGTCTATGCTAGGTAAAGCTCCGCCTTATCTCAGCTCACTGGTCACGATGGCAACACCCATCCGTAGCACGCGCTCCAGCAGGTGTATCTCACTGATCATCCCTAAAGCCAACACCTCATTTGGCCGCCTTTCGTTCCAGTACTCTGCTGCCTGTGACTGGAACGAATTGCAAAAATCGCTGAAGTTGGAGACTTTCATCTCCCTCACCAACTTCAAACATCAGCTATCTGAGCAGCTAACCGATCGCTGCAGCTGTACATAGTCTATTGGTAAATAGCCCACCCTTTTCACCTACCTCATCCCCGTACTGTTTTTATTTATTTACTTTTCTGCTCTTCTGCACACCAATATCTCTACCTGTACATGACCATCTGATCTTTTATCACTCCAGTGTTAATCTGCAAAATTGTAATTATTTGCCTACCTCCTCATGCCTTTTGCACACATTGTATATAGACCCCCCCTTCGTTTTCTACTGTGTTATTGACTTGTTAATTGTTTACTCCATGTGTAACTCTTTGTTGTATGCTCACACTGCTATGCTTTATCTTGGCCAGGTCGCAGTTGCAAATGAGAACTTGTTCTCAACTAGCCTACCTGGTTAAATAAAGGTGAAATAAAAAAAATAAAAAAATAACTGCTGTTGGTGGAGGGAAGGAAAACTACAGGCGAATATCCAACCTGAATCTGGTTTACCTCGGTTGCAATATAGGCATATTCCCACGTTAACGGAATAGTTAAGATTATACAAGACGTTTTGAAAAAAAAAAAAAAAAACATATTGGTGTGTATTCTACGCAGTTGAACATACCCTCTTTTTAATATTTGTCAGTGAACCTAAACAAGTTGCTGGATAGGGCAAGTAGCCAAGCTGATAAGAGCGTTGGGCCATTAACAAAAAGGTCGCTGGTTCGAATGCCCGAGGCGACTAGGTGGAAAATATGTCGATGTGCCCTTGAGCAAGGCACTTATCCAGAGCAATTATGGGTAAGAGCGTCTTCTAAATGACAGATTTAAATAACGTTCTCAATATCTGGTGTACAATCTGTAACTAACATGGTTAACTTACAAACTTTGCTAACGTTAGCAGTAAACAGTGAATAACAAGCCAAGAAACGTTATACGCTGAGAGAATGGTAGCAAGGTTGGCTGTCATTTGAAAACAGTTGCCAGAAATCAGATTGCGTGTTATTGGTTAGCTAGCTAGCCAAAACATAGTTACCGGCGTCAAAACTTGGGATTCGGGCACAGCAGCAAGGAGAGTAACCCTCTCCTGTTCCTCCATAATGTTGTTCATGTTGGTGGGAATGTTCACGCTTTATACGCTAAAACAGGCATGTCGACTGTATTTCCAACCATCCATGAAAGGATGTCTTATCGCTGCTGTCTTTTCCTCCTGCTAGCTAGTCTAAGGACCACTTCCGCTTCCTGTCAACAGAAGCCTTGGACTACTTTCATCGTCCTTCCTTCCCCATGACATCAGAAGCCACAAGGTTGGAGAACTTCAGTGGTAGCAAACTTTCTGGTGATAGTGTTACCAATATCAAATTCTGTCTGATTATTGCAATATTCAACAAAAGGGGCCACCTAACAGGGCTAGTGCAAAATTACATTTTGGCTAGCACCTATTGATGAAGGTAACTTCTTCCCGGGGACCATTTTGTTAAGAGCCCCGACGCTTGCTCTTAACGTTAACATGGATCGCTTGCGGTAAAGTTTTGGAAATAAGGAACGTATGTTCATTCATAAGTGTTAAATTATTTTGAGAAAACAAAATGTTAAATTACCACACACCTTTAGGGTTAGTGTTCCCAAACGGCCGTATCACAGCACTTCAGGAAGACGACCACCAATGCTAATTAGCAATCTAGCATGTGTAACGTTGACGGAGGAAGCACGCAACATATGGCTATTTGCAAATCTGCTAGTTGATGTTAGTGTTTTAAGATTATTTCTCGGTAAAATGAAAGGGCCATATTTCGAAAACCGGTCTACAAGCAATCATTGACGTTTAACAGCCAGCCGTGGCGAAGTTAACCGCTGAACACCCTACACCACGGGAAGAAGGGTTTGAGAGCTTGTGCAAAACCTGACAGAATTACAATACCCCTCTGCATTGAATCAAAGTGAATGCTGACCAAACCCATTGTTGGAATTAATCCCTTTGTCCTCAACTTTCTTGAACTACCATTTTACATCAGTTTCGACCCAGCAGTGTTATGAGATGCATCAAAGTACATACTACTAGTTAGGTTACATGTTTGGGTCTGTCATATGTTCATGTAAACATAAGATTATGTTGTATATGTCAGTGGTCTGAAAAGCCCATAATTGATTTATTTGAGCAAAAGTTTGTTTGGAAATTGAACATTGACACCTTTTGAATTAATGGGTTACTACACACCAGTAAATCAAGCTTACCATTGAGACAGCAGCGTCAATAGATATTGCTTTATTAAATCCATAATTTTGTACACAACAGGAGAGTGGATTAAATCAACATCATACAGACACCAGGACAAGGCAGAGACTTGAAGAGAAGTGGTTCATCTCGTTGGCCACCAGATGACCTGAGTGGAAATGAAAAGGAAACATTTAATTAGTTGATTTAAAAATGAAGAGAACTGTGAAGGGCCCGAAGATGCAACATGCGTTTCCCAAAAGACCATGCAGAGAGAACATTCGCTTATCGTGTAGTTGAGGCATGTGTCAATACTGATAGGATCAAAAGAAAGGCAGCGCTGCTCTCAGGCCAGCTTTCTCCATTGACATCTTACCTTAAAGCTGCAGTATGTAACTTTCTGGGCGACCAGACCAAGTTCACATAGAAATGGGTTATAGATGTCACTCATTGAAAGCAAGCCTAAGATGCGGTAGATCTGTTATGTGCGCTATATCTATGCTTCCAGTTCTCAAGTTTAGTTTTAGTGTCTTGGTTTTGTACACCAGCTTCACATTGATATGGAAAAGTTATTTCAGAGCAGTACAATGATTCTCTACACAATGACTGCTTGTTTTATCCAACTGAAATTAGGCAAACTAGAATTTTAGCAACCAGGAAATGGAGGCGCGATTTTTCTGCACATTGCACCTTTAACATTACAATTATTCCACAATACTGACGCTGTATAAACTCCTAGAGATTATCACCTATGGCTGCTAATATTGAGGCAGCTTACCCTATAATGCACAAAATAAAACTCAATTGAATAAATATAACTAATTTAAATATAGGCCTATGTAGCCTATACTTTGGATAGGCTATTTGTCTTTTAATGCAGTCATCATCCTTTACTTGTTTAATATTTGCAGAGACATTGACAACTTTATTTGTATTCAACTTCGTTGTGAAGTTATGGGGTCACAGACAAACATCTTGATTCTATGTTTAGTGGGGATCTGTATAACATATTTAACGATGCACTTCGCTGTTCTACAAATGGTCTGAGGCAGTTGGTAAATAACATGCGTTTAAGTGCAACTTTAGGAACTAAGGTTTTGGGACACGGCTCAGAGATTTAACAATGCTCCTACAAAGGTTGTAACAATGAACTTATTAGCCTTAAGATGCTTTTGAGAAACTGGGCCCAGAGCATTCACTTTTCAATGTGTAAGCACTCACCCAGAGGATGTCTATAATTTGTCCATGCCCAGATCCTCAGGTGTGGAGATACCCAGCTCAATCAGAGTGGGCTGCAGTTCTTGAATCAGGTATGGGTAGATATCTTTGTGGGGGCCAGATTTGTCCTGTTACAGAGAGAGGATGATGAAGTTCACCATAGGGAATATTTCAAAAAAGGCATACAGGTTGAATATTGTGTACCATTCTATACGTTTCCTAAAATACTAATATGTGAATAAATTCAAAGGAAATTCAATAAATTATTTTACATGTTAAACCCAATTTCACAAAAAAGTGACATATACAGAACAAAAATAAACACTAAGTGAAGTGTTGGTCCCATGAGCTGAAATAAGATCCCAGAAATGTTCCATATGCACAAAGTGTATTTTTCTCAAATGTTTACATTTTGTTAGTGAGCATTTCTCCTTTGCCAAGATAATCCATCCACCGGACAGTTGTGGCATATCAAGAAACTGATTAAACAGCATGATCGTTACAGGTGCACCTTGTGCTGGGGACAAAAGGCCACTCAAATGTGCAGTGTTGTCACAACACAATGCCACTGATGTCTCAAGTTGAGGGAGCATGATATTGGCATGCTGAATGCAGGAATGTCAACCAGAGCTGCCAGAAAATGTAATGTTAATTTCTCTATATACAGTGGGGCAAAAAAAAAAATTCGCCAACCACCAATTGTGCAAGTTCTCCCATTTAAAAGGATGAGGCCTGTAATTTATCATAGGTACACTTCAACTATGACAGACAAAATGAGAATATCCAGAAAATCACATTGTAGGATTTTTAATGAATTTATTTGCAAATTATGGTGGAAAATAAAATAAGTCTGATTTGCTGGGCCTATGCCCACCCATATTGTGCCCATGCCGAGTCATGTGAAATCCATAGATTAGGACCTAATTTCCTTATATGAACTGTAACTCGTTAAATGTTGCGTTAAGTATAGCATAAAAATAGATTATGCTGTGAGCCTTCCAGCTAGTCTAGTTAAATAAAAGGGTTAGGGTTAGTTGGCTATGTTGAAAGGGTGAGGAATTGGTACACCTACTAATTAAGGAGTTTGACTGTTCTTTTTGTACAGCAAGGTGGCTCATATGAAGATTAAAGTCTGCTTACACCAAATACAAGAAATAGCCCAAACCCTAAAAGTCAATAGTATGCATATTTCAGAGGAACCAGTTTTCAAAGCTACTGGAATATTCAAAAATGTGCTTTTGGTGGATTTGTCTGAATGGAAGTCATTTAAATTTATGCTCAGCCATCTGTATATTTTTCTAATTTAACCATCTGGAACAAAAACACCTACTGAATAAGATAAAGGTGCTGTAACGTGTAGAATGTCTAACCCATGTGGAAGCTAGGTGAATTGCAATAGGCCCACCTAATTAGAATGAGTTCTCCCCCACAAAAGGGAATATATTTTTATATTTTTATGGACATTTTCAGAAATTACAATGGAAAAATTCTACATGTAGCTCCTTTAACCAAATGGCATAAATTGAAATGTAAAGAGATTTTCCATTTTAACATATGATATAAAAGCAGCGAGTATATCCACACTTATGTAGTTCTGTCCTTGAGCGGTTCTTGACTACTAATGTTCTGTATTGTGTCATGTTGTGTGGACCCTAGGTAGAGTAGCTGCTGCTACAGCTAATGGGGATCCTAATACAGTGCAGTCGGAAAGTATTCAGAACCCTTGACATTTTTCAATTACATTAGTCTTAAGACCCCCCTAATCTACATGCAATACCCCATAATGGCAAAGCAAAAACAGGTTTTTACAAATGTTTGGGTTTATCTGTCTGTGTGTGTGTGTGTGTATATATATATATATATATATATATATATATAAAAAAAGTGTGTGTATACACACACACACACACATTTACATAAGTATTCAGACCCTTTACTCAGTACTTTGTTGAAACACCTTTGGCAGTGATTACAGCCTCGAGTCTTCTTGGGTATGAAGCGACAAGCTTGGCATACCTGTATTTGGGGAGTTTCTCCCATTCCTCTTTGCAGATCCTCTCGAGTTCTGTCAGGTTGGATGGGGAGCGTCGCTGCACATCTACTTTCAGGTCTCTCCAGAGATGTTCGAACAGGTTCAAGTCTGGGCGCTGGCTGGGCTACTCAAGGACATTCAGAGACTTGTCCCGAAGCCAAGTACAATTCCTTCGACCTCATGGCTTGGTTTGACATGCACTGTCAACTATGTGACCTTACATAGGCCGGTGTGTGTGCTTTTCCAAATCATGTCCAATCAATTGAATTTACCACAGGTGGACTCCAATCAAGTTATAGAAACATCAAGGATGATCATTGGAAGGAAAGATGAGCTCAATTTCAAGTCTCATAGCAAAGGGTCTGAATAGGTATGTTTTATTAGTACATTTGCAGAAACATTTAAACCTGTTTTCGCTTTGTCATTATTGTGTGTAGATTGAGGGGGGAAATAATTTAATCAATTTTAGAATAAGGCCAACATTACAATGTGGGAAAAGTCAAGGGGTCTGAACACTTCCCGACTGCACTGTAAAATACCAAAAATACAGTTTATTTTATTGAGATATGACTTCACTAGAAGTCAGTAGGGGAAGCTGTGTAGCTCACCTTGACTGCCTCGAGGATGCGGATGGCACTGGCCAAGTCATTCAACCTTCGGCAAGCACGAAGAGCTGAGTCGAGGATTTTGGCTTCAGGTACCAGGTCGTAGCCAATTAATGTGTTCATGCCTATGGGATGTGGAATGGGATTCAAGCATACTGTTAACCTTTTTTTAAAATTTTTATCCGGCTATCCGTTAAGTCTCCAACTCAAGGACTGAAAAAAAAATGACAGACCGGTCAGCAGAAGTACAAACTTATTTTCAATCATCTTTAGAAGATCACCTTTCTTCAGCTCCCAGGCATCAATGTCTGGCTTGCTGAAATAAGTGACCCAACGGGCATCGAACTCCTCATCTGTCTCCACCTTGGCATGGGAGTAGCATCGGGAGGCCAAAGGAGCTGCAACATAGAAAATAAACTAATTCTAGATTATATAGGTCAAGGACTATTCGTAGATGCTTGACTGAAGAAAAAAAAACACACCCTTCCATTCTCATGAAAAAGCAGGTGAGCCATAACCTACACCTTCTGTCAGACATGTCATCTCACTACCAGATGATTTCAAATAAGATTTGTGCAGCCCAGTATGTTCTGAGTACTTTGCCTGTGTACTACACTAAGATCTATTCTAGGGGAAACTGACCTTTAACATATAAATGCATAATTGCAATATCCCCTTAGCTTGCATGGAAGGAATGTATATTTACAGCAATCTGGTTAACTGGGCCAGGAGGTCAATGACAAGACACTCAGTTTATTTTCACAGCACAAATCTAGCCATAACTGAGTGTACAGATCAAGAGCAGTCGATGGTGTAGGACATGACCATACACTGGTTTGACCGCAAGGTCTAGAATTGCTGCGCATTGTTGTGCACTTGTGATTCCCTCGAAAAACTGAAGCGTGGGTCATCACAAGGACACATGCTAAAGTTTACTAGCTGTCTCATGGAATCTATAAATTTACACTGGATATGACAAATTTATGAACGTGATGACACTACACTAAGGGCACCAATAAATGTTACTTTAAATCAAATGAAAATCAATGTCACCCTGACGCAAACAGTCCCATTGACTTAGCTTTAAGCTAGCTACATACAGCGAATACCATCTATGTGTAGGACCACAATACACAATTTAACAGTTTGTGACTTAATATACTTACCGCAATGCATTGAATTAGCCTAATAGTGTAAACTATGTCGAGTTTTGTGAGACTACCTTAACGTTACATACCATTTACGACTAACGTTAGCTAGCTTTCTGGCTATTTGCGATGGACAACTGGCTAACACGAAAGGCAAACAATTGTATAAATTGAATAAATAGACAATTTAATAGGCTTTGCCGTCAGTCTTACCCGAGTAACATGGTCGTATCCGCGCTAAACTCCGTACCCCTGAGGTTGAAAGTCGAACAACGGCTCTGAACATCTTGCCGACCGGTGAGAATCAGTGGCTAACGGTGTCGTATGCTAAGGAACAGATTCAGAGGGACATCGAAAAGGGAAGCAATTGCGTCTGCGCAAAACCGCAGGGCCTACGTGCTAGGAGACAACCGTGAGAGTGAGGTAGGCTGTTAGTCTCACCTTGAAGGTCTATCAACAACTGCCAGTTGGAAATAAATGCATACAATGCACATATACCTTAAGGTAATGCATTCATATAATTACACACTACTATGGTGGTCTTAACCTCTTTTTAGCTAGGCTACATTACCCACTGAACGCAGCTCTAGGCTGGGTTTCCCAAAAGCATCGTAGCACTTCTCTTAATTCTATAGAAACCAAATGGACGAAAGATTATTTTAGGGCTACGATGCTTTTGGGAAACAGCCCAGGTTGACACACCGCCTGCCTGAACTGAGACCAAATAAAACTTGACAGAATAACCAATAACCATTTCACCCCTTAAACTACAGCACGCTTTAACCCATTTACTTATCATATAAATATAGATCTTATTGCAAAACATGTGCACTGTGTAACTTTAATACACAAAAAGCATGATTAATAGAGTGAAACTAGCGGCAGAAAACAAATGGTTGGCATGCCAAAAAACGGTAGATTGTTCATGGGCCCTGTTAGCCCTTAATCATGACTTGGTTAGATTACATTACATACAAATCATTGGATGAAGCAAGGGGGAATTTTGTTAAGAGTTGTGAAGCTAGGTCTGAACATTAAAGGAAAATTCCACCCAAAACTATTTTGGTATGCGTAATTAGTCCATTGTTGAGTCCCAACATGCTTTGCTTGTCAACAATGGACTAATGAAACAAATGCCAAAATACAGTTTCTAGGTGAAGTTTTCTTTTTAACAAGGAAACCCCTATGGGACTCCCGAGTGGCGCAACGATATAAAGCTCTGCATCTCAGTGCTAGAGGCGTCACTATAGACCCTGGTTCAATTCCCGGCTGTATCACAACCGGCCGTGATTGGGAGTCCCATAGGGCGGCGCACAATTGGCCCAGCGTCGTTAGTGTTTGGCAGGGGTAGGCCGTCATTGTAAATAATAATTAAATAAAAAACATTTAAACAATGCATTGCTTGCAGTATGGTTTGGGAAGTATACAAACTCTCTTTCCAATCAGTGAGAAATCATTTTCGAAAAACAAGGTTAAATTGATACACACCTTTTTATAGTGTTAGTGTTCCCAGACGGCCATATGTCCATGTTACTGCGCTTGTGTACGGAAACAGGGAAGAAAGATTGGACGACCTTTGCTAATTAGCTATCTGCCTCTCTGAACACCTTGTGTGAACGGACAGCCTGGTCTCATTGACTAGAGGTAAAATAGTACATCAAATCCGGGACACTCTAATTAGTATATGTTACGTTTGGTATGTTTACCTGAGACAAAAGGTTACTTAAGGCAAACGAAAGGAGGATGGGTTTAGGATTTGAGCTAATTAGCAACTAGTTAGCATGTTAGCTAACCTTAACTCTAACGCCTAGCTAAGGTTACTGTTAGCTACCAAACAAATTTTAATTTGTAACATATCATACAAATTTCAATTTGTAACATATCATATGAAATGTAAGGTCCTTGGACTAAGGAGTAACGTTAGAGTCCAATATTGGGCTTGGGAAGTTCTAGTTCTATTCAGTGTTGCCAAATTAGCGACCATATCGCTATATTTAGCGAGTATTTAGACCCCTCTAGCGACACATTTTCAAAAAAAATCGACTAGCGACAAATCTAGTGACTTTTGAAGACTGACGTGAAAGCACACATCGTTCTTACTTTTCTCAATGAGCAGCGGGTGCTGCCGTGGGCCCCACCCCTGTCCCAAAGCACTCACAGGTGGCCCAGTCCTCACACAGCAGTCAGAGCAGGAGATGTCCAGACTGCAAATGAATCGCGCATGCGGGAAGCCGCCGCTGGCCGATGTAAATGTAAAATGTTCTTTGTCTAAAATAAATCACTGCATTTGACTCACACAGCCTCAGTCACTTACCTTGTCCATTGTGTGTGTGTCTCTCTGTGACATATTCTAAACATCTAGCTGGCTAGCTCATCATGTCTCAGTCTAAACTGTACACTCAAAAATACAGAAAGGAGTGGGAATCAAACCCTGAATTCAAAGGCTGGTTGAAGCCATTTATTGGAGATGATACACGGGCATACTGCCTGTATTGTAAGGCTGATTTCTACGCCAAACTTGTATGTAAAAAAAAAAACACATGACAACTCAAAAACATACTCAAATAAAGGCAAAGCCTTCTAACAGTTCCAACCAAAACAAGCTGCCATTTATGGTTAAAAAAATTACTCTGCAAAAAAGGCTGAGGCCACCATGACATTAGCTATCACTGAACACTGTTCCATGCTGGCATGTGATCACATTGGAGAAGCATGTAGAGCTGCTTTCTCAGACTCCACTGCTGCTACCCACTTCAAAATGCACAGGACAAAGTGCACATAAATGATTAATGGTGTTCTAGCACCATACTTTCTGAAAAAGTTGGTCGCAGGTGTGGGTGACCAGGGTTTCAGCATCCTCCTCGATGAGTCCACGGAAGTAAGTGTTTCTAAGTACCTGGGGGTTGTGATAAGGTACTTTAGTGACACCAAGCAGACAATAGTATCAACATTTCTGGGGCTTGTTGAGTTGGAGGGAGGAGATGCTAAATCTATGCCTGTGCTGTTGTGGCTTTCCTCGAGAAGCGTTGTCTTAAAAAAGAGAAACTCCTGGGGATAGGGACTGACAATGCCTCTGTTCTGACGGGGATTAACAATGGGGTCCATAAAGTGCTAAAGGAGTATGGCCTCAAATATCTGGTTCTTATTCGCTGTGTGTGCCACTCTCTGCAGCTTGCAGTAAGTCATGCTTCCAATGACGCCATCTCCCGTAGTGTGGAGTACTTGGTACGAGAGACTTATAACTGGTTTTCAGTGTCTCCAAAGCGCAGGGAGGCCTACAAGGCCATATATGAGACCATCAACTGTGGGGGGAAACCTTTACAGATAACCAGGGTGTGTACCACACGTTGGCTCTCCATTGAACCCGTGGTTTCACGCATTTTGGACCAGTGGGAGGAGCTTAGGCTGTATTTCGCAGTCACCAAGTCCAGTGAACACTGCTACATGGCTGAGGTTTTATACTCCATGACAGTGATCCTCAAAACATATTGTATATTACTTTTTTGAAGTCAGTGCTGGATGAGGTACAGTAGTGCTGGGTGAGGTACAGTTGGCCATCAAGGCTTTTGAGGGAGAGCTAGTAGATCCTCTTAAGCTACTTGACAGCTTGGTTAGCCTGATCAAGTCTGTGAGCAGCAGGGTGCTGAATCCACTGGCAAATGTTGATGTACTCAAAGGGCCATTAGATGGATACATCAGTCCCAAACCGTACCTTGGTTACCTTTTGGAGTCTAAGGCAGCTGAGCTCCACCTTGCGCCTGAGGATGAAACAATGTCCAAAAGCGGTGAGTAGCCTTCACCATCCCCATCACTAATGAGTTGAGGGTGAGACTGCCAGACAACATCGAAGCATTGCAGTACATGTAAGTTTTCAATGTGGAGGAAACTCTAAAGCACAATAAGAGCCCTGGAGAAATAGAAAAAAATAGCCAAGCTCATTGGCTACTCCCCTACAGAGATAGACAAGATTGTCCAGCAATGGCGTGCCATCCATCTTAGTAAATCGAATGAGACAAAAACACACTGGGCTTCTGGAGTGAGATTTGGAAGTTCAGGGATGCAGCTGATATCAACCCGTTTCAAGAACTTGCCATGGCTGCTGTGTCTGTGTTGTCCTTGCCATGGCTGCTGTGTCTGTGTTGTCCTTTCCATGGCTGCTGTGTCTGTGTTGTCATTGCCACACTCGAATGCTGAAGTCGAGAGAGTATTCAGCCAGAATAGATGTAAAAAGCAAACTTAGAAATCAGAAGTCCTTGCAGACCCTTAACTCCATCCTGTACATTCGATATGGACTGAAACTGTCTGGTGAGGCTTGCTATGAGCACCAGCTGCCTGATAATGTTTTGCAGCTTTTTGGCACATCACCTGCTTACTCATTTAAGTCAGCTCCATCAGTTGCTGAACCTGCCATAGAGAGCCTTGACCAAAATGACGATGACCCACTCTTTCTGTGAGCCAGCACAGCCTGTGTGTGGAGGGGGTATGGAGAAGAAAATAAACTGAACTAGCCAGACTAGTTACCATCATTTTCTCACATTGCCATTGACAGTTTTTTATATTGTCTCTTTTTGGTCCATTTAGATTGTTATTGTAGATTGTATACAAAGACATTTTAAAAATTGTCATATCAGAGAGCACACAATGTTTCAATATATCACTTTTTTCCTAAAGGTCAGTATCCTGTCTAGCATGCCAGAAGTTTGAGAAGGCAAAGACTGGCACCGGAGTTGAAGCCCATCAAAGTTGTTTCAACATGGCACATGATCGGTAAGTGATCCAATTAAAATTTTGCCCTGATAAGTTGTTTTGTAATGGTTACTTTATTTGGCAGTTCAATATCATAGAATGTGTGTGTCAGTATCCTTACAATTACAAAAATCTGCACACTGTATGACAGATATGGGTAAGAATAAGGTCATCTTCTCTCTAACATTTTAAATGTTAGGGGTGGACCTCATCGGACCCTTCACGAAATCCAGGAATGGCATCAGCTGGTGTCTGACGGTGACCGATCACTTTACCAAGTCAGTGGAGGCGATACCCATTAAGGTCAGTAAAGGAAGAGTACGTGCTTAACTCTCAATTCCCTTCTGTAACCCATTAAAAAGGGTGCTTGAAACCAAAAATACATTTTTGTTTTGTATGATACCCATCAAGGACGAGACTAGCGAGGCCACCTCCAAGGCGATGGTGGACACCCACAGTTCTCCTGAGGTCATGACTTTGGTCTCCTGACTGAGGTCATGAACGGTGGAACAAGGTACGGATGTTATAGGTTATGTTCTGCCACCAATGGTTTGTTTTATTTATTTTTTACAATTTGTTTTCCATGGTACATAATCAGACATATTTCAATATCTTACATTGTCAATAGATATCGCTTTCTTACCCCCTCCTCCAGGTTTGGGAAATGGACCAACCAGACCCTCAAGACTGCCATGGGCAAGCCCCTTGATACCAGGAAGGGTGGGAGAACAACCTGAAGGTAATTCTCTTTGCACACAACAGCAGACGGGAGCCGCAGCTGTTGACTGAGGTAAACAATGCAATTGTATATACAATTATTGCATATACTGTAGTATTTCAAATTTGTGGTTGACTTAGTGTTGTTGTTTGTCTATTGCTATTTTTGTATAACGATCTTTCAGACCACTGAAACCCCACCTGAAGTGGGGGAAGTTGTCAAACCAGATCAGAACGCCTTCGAGGACCACCTTCAGGCACGGACTGAGAAGGAAGTGGAGGTTTTTGACCAGGTAAATATGATTACCTGCTGTTAATTAATTTTTTTAACACTGCACTAATCCATCAAATTTTCTCACAGTGAAGTGTAACCTGTGTGTTTGCTTGTTTACGTCTGTCTCCTACCCTGTTCCTTTTAACTCTGCTCCTGTTCTCCAGCAGCTAGAGGTTCTGCCCAACACCCAGACGTGGACCCACCTGATGTCCCCCATTACCAACCATCCTCCAACTTTTCTTTACATCATCTACACTGTTGTTGTCATTATCCGCTAAGAAAGTTTCCTTGCTCTATCATACTGGACACATAATATGTGAGATACACAGATGAACTAAAAACACTAGCACTGTAAACACACAGAACAAAGAGAGCAGCAGTGCCTGGACTTTGCCGTCTCCCTCTTCAAGTCCCCCTTCTGAGACTGGCTGCCTGTTGAGAACAAGTCACAGACAGAATTCCACACACCAGAATTCAGTATTTTAGTCTATGATTGCCATATAAGTGTACAGAAAATCTGTGAAAATAAATGAATGACACAACTGTACCAAAAACTATCAAAGTTTGTATTCAAATCTTAAATATTGCCAGGTTGGTTTTCACAGCTGTTTCACAAGGTGTTCATTATTGTAAGCTGTAAGGTATCCTTTGATGGTATTTATTTGTTCTACATTATTCATTGTTGTATCCTAGGACAATACAATAGATGGAAGGAAAAAAAAGGATCATAATAGAGGACTACGGAAATGATATTATTTCAGCGTAGATAGGGGAAGTGTAGGTTAAAATAAAACATGACAGCCAGACAAGCCAGTGTAATGAATCAAACGGATTTGCATATGAATGGAGTGGATATTAGCTGACTTCGTGATCTGCAAGGTAAGTACTTTCATGTGTCAAGCGGTTGACACCTTTTCTTTGCCTTTTCCGAAACTTAGTAACGTTTAAGACATGGATTTCATGTTGTAATGTTAACAAGGTACCCAAAAGTAGTTCAAATTAATGTTTTCATTTTATTAGCTAAACAAAAGTTGTTTAATTAAACAGCGAAATTGTTGCGGAAATAAAGTAATTTAGTCTAACGATCTCCAAAATTCTAATCATTAGGTCAACACACCGTTGATATAGCAACGGACGCTAATAGTTTGTCGAATTCCATTGTGACTTAGAGGGGGACACTATTTGGTCGGGGGACATTATTTGGCATGACAAGCCCTATAAATTAGACTAAGTGCGATAACTTGAGGATCATCAATCAATAAATGTACAGAACCATTTGAAAAAATGTGCCAAAACAAACATGTCTTTCCATCATCTAGTCCCTTTACGGCCTGAACATGAAGCATATAGAACTGTTATTTACTGATGTCCTCTCAAAATGTAGGCCTCTATAATATTTCACCTCCACCAGAGGGCAGCAACAGCCAGATCAAGTATCCAAATTGACAGCTTTCACAATTTTACAATAACTCATGTAACACAGTGAGAGGCTGTTTCCCGGACACAGATTAATTTAGTCCTGGACTAACTATTTCATTGGAGATTCTCTGAGAATTTTGAGAAAGCTTCAGAAGACAGGCAAATAATTAAAACCACCATTTAGGCCAAATAATTTTTTTCTTCTCAATTGTCAATTTTCTCATTCAATCATCAGCTTGCACATCAGAAATTGAATTTTGCGGTATAGATGAATTTGTTCTATACCAATTCCGTGAACCCTTGCAACTCTTGCATCAATATAAAACAAACTAAAATCCCATAATTTTGTATTGTGGCCCTCTACAATTTTAGAGCATATATATCAGGGGCACAATGGTCGCTGCAATTCTCATCATTTTTAAACTTTGAATTCTGGAAGTCATTTATTCAGTCTTCATTATCTGCACTTACAGATTTGACTTCAGCACTGCAATTACATCCTCAACTGCACTGATTAATCCAACATGGAGGAATTTCAGAAAAGTGTTTTTTGCAAAGACATTTCGAGACACTTACCAGGGAGGAGCTGTGCCCTGGTTTGTTCATGCAGATAGACCCCAGCCAGCCAGTTATATTGCAATAAGACGCTTTCAATTGCTGTTTGAGTGTGCCTCAACCCGTGGTGTACAAAGTGAAGAAGGAAATAAGAGTGTGGGGGAAAAAGTGATTAACTCCATCTATTCTATTCTTGACACAAGATGGAGGAGGTATTCCCCCCTGTCATAATCCATACATACTTTTCTCTATTGTTGAACATATTCCCTGTATGGTCATTCATTAATACCTCCGTGCTGCTCCCAGCTTAACCTTACGTTCTTTTCTGGCATAATCACATAATCAATCACTGTCCCATTCCCTAACTAGGGAGATGGAGAGTGAGAATGTGCATGAGGAGGAGGGGGGGGGGGGACCCTTCGGCCTGTCTTCCCAAGCAAGAGGAATAGTGTGTTCAGTCGGGCTAACACAGGCAGAAAGCAACATAGGCCCAGTAAATATTCAATTGAAAGGATTCCCAGATAAGGGAATGGAGGCAGCACCCATTCTTCTAGATAAGAAAAGATGGAACCATCTGGAGGCAGGGTGATAGCAAACTCCCACGCCATCCGAGAGACCTCGCATCTGCTGCAGCGGGGGGGGGGGGAATAGAGTGCACACTTTTATCACAAGTTCAAAATGAATTTATTCTCATTCTTTATGCAGTGGGAAAAGAAGAGGAAACGGGGATACCTGGTCAGTTCAACTGAAATGTGTCTTCAGCATTTAATCCAACCGCTCTGAATCAGAGAGGTGCGGGGGGCTGCCTTAATCCACATCCACGTCATTAGTAGGTTTTGGCAAACAGAAAAGGGTTATTATTAATCAATATTAAAATGTATTTATTATTAGTAGTAGTAGTAGTAGTATACTGAACAAAAATATAAACGCAACATGCAACAATTTCAAAGATTTTACTGAGTTACTGTTCATATAAGGAAATCAGTCAATTGAAATAAATAAATTAGGCCCTGAACAATGGATTTCACATGACTGGGAATACAGATATGCATCTGTTGGTCACAGATACCATAAAAAATGGTCTTGGATCAGAAAATTCAGTGAGTATCTGGTGTGACCACCATTTCCCTCGTGCAGCACGACACATCTCCTTCATATAGAGTTGATCAGGCTGTTGATTGTGGCCTGTGGAATGTTGTCCCACTCCTCTTCAATGGCGAAGTTGCTGCATATTGGCGGGAACTGGATGATGCTGTCGATCCAGAGCATCCCTAACATGCTCAATGGGTGACATGTCTGGTGAGTATGCAGGCCATGGAAGAACTGGGACATTGTCATCTTCCAGGAATTGTGTGCAGATCCTTGCTTCATGGGGCCGTGCATTATCATGCTGAAACAGTCAGCATGCCAATTGCACACTCCCTAAAAACTTGAGACATCTGTGGCATTGTGTTGTGTGACCAAACTGCACCTTTTAAAGTGGCGTTTTATTTTCCCCAGCACAAGGTGTACCTGTGTAATGATCATGCTGTTTAATCAGCTTCTTGATATTCCACACCTGTCAGGTGGATGGGTTATCTTGTCAAAGGATAAATGCTCACTAACAGGGATGTAAACACATTTGTGCACCACTTTTGAGAGAAATAAGCTTTTTGTGCATATGGAACATTTCTGGGATCTTTTATTTCAGCTCATGAAACATGGGACACTTTACATGTTGCGTTTATACTTTGGTTCAGTGTAATTGTGGCCTATATGTTTTAGGAGGATATCACTTGACGTGTTCCATACAAAAAGCTGTGGTACTTCATAGAAAACCAATGTCATTGGGGAAATAGACTTCCAGCTTGTTTATTCTTGTCCACCACACACTCATATGGTACCTTGTTGTCTCATCTGATATGCTATTTCTCACCAGCCACATGTGATTTAGCTCTAGGGTAATGCTTTTGTCACAGTTTTTTATCTGTCCTCTCACTCAGGTATACACTATCCAGTTCTCCCTAATTACCCTCTCTGGATTTTACACTTGGCCCAGAATTTGTCATGCTTGATAACGGATTCAGCAGGTCGATAGGAGATTTACTTATAGAGCCTCTATCTATGTGACCAGCATCACTGACTGGCCGTCCCTCAGGCACCTCACTGAAAGCTGTTAACTGTATGATAACAGCGACCTGAAGTGATAACCTTTCTCCAGTCTTGAGGACACACGGTTTGTTCCATTTGGGTTTTATTGCAGTCGCAGCATTTTTTTTATTCAACCTTGGGTTCTCTGCTTTGCTCAGATTGATTTAATGGGTTTGAGAAGGAGGTTAATGGCTGTGTCCGCTCTAGACAGGGAAACGCAGGCAGACATTTGCTACAAAAGCACTGTTTGGTATTTCATGATTTAAAAAATATATATATTTTGAAAGATGTCATCTCAGCCAAAATATTAGGAGTGCATGGGATCACACTTCATGACAAATTGCACTATGATCGTAATTGTTCAAATCTATTTCCAGAGCTCTAAAGCCATTTCAATAAATGGATTGTAATTAGGCCAATTGTTGTCCTTGCAGATTTTCATTATGATGAAGAGAAAGGACACTTCATTCTGTTTGTAAAAGGTTATCATATTCAGCAGGCATGGCTGATATAGAACTAATACCTCTGGGGAAGTGTGATCTTGGTTTGGGACAGTATCTAATCGTTTTTGATAAAGGAAAACCTTCTTACACTTATCAGTATTTTAATGAGTTGTCCAAATCGGATCGAGCAAGGACTACTTGACTCCTTTTTGAGTCAGATGTACAATATCCCTTAAGATATAGGGAAGTGGAAGGTACTCTGAAAATATAGTTTACCAAGCTACCAATTACTTCACACTAGAAGAAGTTTAGGCACACTAAAGCTACCCTCAAGAAACATAGTTTACCTAACTATGGGTCATTTCAGGAAGCCATGACACCCATCATCTCAGATTGTTCTGAAATCATTTATGTAGGTCGAAACAGATAAGATTATCATTCCTGAAACATTATTTTGTTGAAATAAAGATAATTGATTGCGCCCAAATTGGCCATTTTAAGTTATAGGATGTATATATTCTTCAATAAATATAGTACCTAATATCCGACTTGGACCATAATTCTACCTAACAATGATTAGACATGAGGAATCCAATAAAACGATCAAAAGCCACCCATGGACCCACACACCCCAACTCAACAACCAGTATACAATATCAGTTCTCTGTCTGACAGGTAGTATGGAGCTGCTGCTTGGAGTATTGCTTCTTCATCCTTATTAATGTATTCCATGTGAATCTGGTGATGGTCTTTTCCCCCTGTTAAGAGAAATTAGCCATTGAAGTCGCTTGCATTATTTACCGTAAGTTAGGTGAAAGTACCACGTTTTGCCCACTAGATGCCACTGTTCCTGCTACTGTCACCAAACCCTTTAATCCATTTTGCTTGTCTCTTGTATTTATTAAATAGATCACCATTTTCTTTGGAACTTTGGGTAGAAAACCAATAACTTTTGCTCATGATGAAAATTAATTGTCAATCGTGTTTCTTGTGCTTTTTAAAGCTGGAATGACTCTAAAGTTACTTTAAAAAACATCCAATCTACTTCATGATAAATTATCATGTCTAAATCTGAAATGTCATATACTACAAATTGCAATAACATATCACTCTGGAGTCAGATTTAAAGGAAAATACCTCTCAAAAACAAACTTTTGGTATTTGTTTCATTAGCCCACTGTTGATACAGTCCCAAAATGTTTAGCAAAATGTTTCCTTAAACAGAATGTGTAATTTAGCCTATTCAACACAAAAACTGTTTCAAGTTAGAATTAGGCAAGTCTGATGCTGTGAAAGAAAGGAAATTCTTGCCTACTTCACCAATATGTTCTTTGTGTGTAGTTCCAGTTAGCCACACATCTAAAAAGTAATTAACTACTGAAAACACTACCAAGATTCTAATTGAGTTCAACTAACAAATGTAATTAAATTACAAATTAAATTACCCCCCAGGGGTACCTGCAATGCAGTCGGGGGTATGCCAAATAAAAACGTGATTCATTTATTGATTTATTTTTTAAAAATCAAAAAAATTATTCACATTTTAAAACAGTCCATTTATATTTTCGAACGGTTCAATACATTTGGGTGAGGTTTTTTTCTCGCCTGAGTAGCCTCGTTTCACTGCCAAAAATAAAATACAATCATCTAGTGTTCAGCAAAATAACAACACAATGTCAAATACAGGTAGCCTAGTCAAATAATTAACATCCAATCACATTAACCATTACTCTCTCGCAGGGATTCCACTAACAGTCCGTATGTAGCCAAACGTAGCTGCTGCTCATTCCGTTTGCTCTAAAATGGATAAATAGTGCAGAAACCTAACTTATTTTAACCATGTCCATAGACACACATACCAGCTCTACTGGTAGCACTGCTACTACCAGCAGTACTACAACTGCACCTGTCAACGGCACAAGTTGTTCTGCTTCCACGAGCACATCCAATGCTAGCATCAGTAATTCTACATTTGTTGTTAGCCCAGCTAGCATGGACACTGACAGTTGTGTATCAAATGCAGTCAAAGAGCTACTGCCCCCTTACCCGGGAAAGCACCTAACAACAGACAGGGACGTTGGACCATCGAAGAGGCGCAAACATGATGAGAACTACATTGATTTGGGATTCACTTATATTGGGAGTAGTACCTTTCCTCAGCCACAGTGTGCTATATGTGCAAAAGTACTATCTCACAACTCGATGAAACCTTCACTTTTGCGCAGACATTGAGAAACAAAAAATGTCATTTTGAAAAATAAGCCACGGGAGTTTTTTGATCGAGAATTAAGACGACTTTCAAGTAGTAAGACATGAATAAAAGCAACAGATACCATTAATAAGAAGGGGCTAGAAGAGTCTTAAATGGTGAGCTACCGAGTGGCTAGGACAGGCAAGCCCCATACAATTGTGGAGGACTTAATTCTTCCTTCTGCTGCGGATATGGCTGGGACCATGCTGGGGGAAAGGGCCCCAAAAAATGATACAGACAATGTCTTCATCAAACAACACTGTTTCACGACGCATCAGTGAGATGTTTTGAAACAATTACTGCTTCGCATACAAGCCAGTGAATTCTATGCATTACAGCTGGATGAGTCAACAGACATGGTGGGCCTGGCACAGCTCCTGGTATATGTCCGTTACGTTTATGGGGGGGGGGGGTCAATTAAGGAAGACATCCTCTTCTGTAAACCACTGGAAACCAGGACAACAGGAGAGGATATTTTTAAAGTGCTGCACAGCTTTGTGACATCAAATGGACTTTGGTGGTCAAGATGTGTTGGTATCTGTACTGATGCTGCAAAAGCCATGACAGGGAGACATAGTGGAGTGGTAACGCGTGTGCAAAGAGTTGCTCCCGACGCCACTTGGGTACACTGCAGCATCCTCAGAGAGGCTCTTGTTGCCAAAGGAATGCCTGACAGCTTGAAAGACGTTTTGGACACTACAGTGAAAATGGTTAACTTTGTTAAAGTAAGGCCTCTAAACTCTCGTGTATTTTCTGCACTATGCAATGATATATGGGCAGCGACCATGTAACGGTTTTACAACAAACAGAAGTGTGCTGGTTATCAAGGAGCAAAGTATTGACACATTTGTTTGAATTGAGAGACGAGCTTAAAGTTGTCTTTACTGAGCATCATTTTCACTTGTCTGACCACTTGTATGATGACGGGTTTCTCACATGACTGGTCTATCTGGGTGATGTTTTTTCTCGCCTGAATGATCTGAATCTAGGATTACAGGGACTCTTTCCCAATACAGATGACACAAACAACTGGATTCGTTATCCCTTTCATGCCCTGCCTCCAGTCCACTTACAGATATCTGAACAAGAGAGACTCATTGAAATTGCAACAAGCGGTTCTGTTAGAATTTAATTTAATCAGAAGCCACTGCCAGATTTCTAGATAGGGCTGCACTCAGAGTATCCTGCCTTGGCAAATCGCACTGTTAAGACACTGATGCCCTTTGCAACCATGTACCTTTGTGAGAGTGGATTCTTGGCCGTCACTAGCATGACAACTAGATACAGGCACAGACTGTGTGTGGAAAATGATTTCAGACTGAGACTCTCTCCAATACAACCCAACATTGCAGAGTTATGTGCATCCTTTCAAGCACACACTTCTCATTAACCTGTGGTGAGTTATTCACAATTTTTGATGAACAAATAAAGTTTTATATGTAAGATGGCTAAATAAAGAGCAAAATTATTGATTATTATTATATTATTATTTGTGCCCTGGTCCTGGTCCTACAAAAACTCACACTCATTATTATGTTTAATAAATGTATTGTATAGTGTGTGTGTGGCAGGCTTACATTGATGGCAAAAAAACAACATTTGAGAGTGTGCTGACCCTGGTGCTAGAGGGGGTACAGCTGACCCTGGTGCTAGAGGGGGTACAGCTGACCCTGGTGCTAGAGGGGGTACGCAGCTGGAGGTTGAATGTTTTGAAGGGGTACGGGACTATAAAAAGTTAGGGAACCACTGCTCTACTTGAATTGCTCTGTAGTAATGGTATGGAGTTGAGTCTGCTGCTATGGTTTCATATTCTGGAGGGACACTGACTGTGTGAATTTATATCAACCTTAGTTTTGATCCTTTTCTCTAGTGTGCTACAATGTAGTGTTGTAATCTTAATGATAATCTGTCCCTGTATTTCAGCCCCCAGCATCTGTCAGGCTGCTTGGTTCTGAAGCTGCGTCTTATCAGGGGCCATGTCATTAAATCAGCTGTCTCTTAGACAAATTTCACTCCCGTTACTCTTATCAACACATCAGCATGCTGTGATTTCCTTTTCAATCAGGACTTTGTACAGTACTATAGGCTGAGGGATAAAAATACACAAAAATACTTTTCCTGCATATAGTTTATTTGAATGTTTGGATATTTGAAAACATGATACATTTGCCATATTATGGATAGTTTAGAAATGAATGCGCTTAATGTATATTGTCCCCCCATTTGACGGTGCCATAAGTATTTGGACAAATTCACTCATAGTGTAATATTAGTCTACATTTTATACACTGTAAGTGCCTTCAAATGGGGGACTAGATACATAAAGTACTTTAATTTCTAAACAGGTAAACAGATATGCATGAAAATACCCTCAAATCAAAGGTGACATTCTCTACTGTCTACTGGCGTATAGAGCCAAATTAAACATTTTAGCTTCCCTGTCCAAATAAATACATAGGGGAGTGTAGATATCCTGTGTATTCATTACAATATCGTGGACCTACCTTGTGCATTTGAACAGATTTGCAGATGTAGGACATAATTAGGAAAACAGAACTACAATGTTCAAAAGGTATTGTCAGTCTCCTGAAAGCAGAAATCTGGGATCTTGGGTGACTGGTCGCTCTGTGTTGTGTTGATGTTTTAAAATGTGATAAGTGTGCTGTCATGTCTAAGCTCTTACAGTGTGACATACAGTGTGATGATATTAAGTATCTCTGGGCACAAAGGCCAACAATTGATTGTGCTGAGAAATGGGTTCAATAAATGCTGTATCTACAGAGACAAGCGGTCAGGTCCTATTTTGACTGACCTCTGGAGGATGGGGTGGGCAGGGTGCTCAGTTCTCCTCAGAAAGCACGGTTCTGTCTGAGTGAATGTTCTGATTGTTTCAGCACTGTGCTTCAGTGGAGGGCAGTGCAGAATGAACTCCTCTGATCCTTCCCACTCGACTGTTTGATACCAGTTCAGTCAGTCAGTTAGCCAGTGGGGTGGACAGAGCCAGAGTCCCCTCATCCAGACCCAGACACACTCTCTTAGATTCAGGGAAACTGCTGTATGGGGACAGACCAAGAGGTCTCTTGCTGGCTGTCTGTGGGCCATCCACACTGTCTCTGTCCTCCCAGAGAGCACTGAGAGTCTCAGGGGGCTGGTAGCCGGGCTCCTGGTGATCCAGGGGGTCTTTGGACAAAAGGATGCTGATGGAGGGGACGGTCCTGTGAACGGTCATCTCCGATGCCCCCCCTTCGTGGCTCTCCCACACCTCCCTTACACCCTTGTAGCGCAGCTTGGTCAGCTGGTGCAGAGACCCCACTTTTCTCTTCATGATCTCAGCGCATGTGATGGTCTTGGTGACGGCACGACCTGACCCAGAGAAAACAACCTGCCTTAGGCCACCACCTCCACTAACCCCAACACCACTGACATCCCCCTGCATGCGAGCCATGGCAAAACCCATGAGGTTACGGATCTTACTGCCCTCCTTGACACGCATCTCCAGCACTCCTGAGGCCAATCCTGGGAAGGGGCACGGGCTGGCCTCCTCTGTGCGACACACCTTCTTGAACCCACCCTGGCCCGGTTTGAGTGCGGCGGGAGGTGGAGGTAGAGGTGTAGGCACTGGGGTGGGCTGTGTGTTGGAAACACTGTTGACTGTGCAGGAGGGCTGCCCACTGTAAGGCTGAACCTGATATACTGGGCACCTAGCTGGGATCACACCGGTTTCCATTGGGACCTGTGTATTCCCTCCAGGTCCGGTGTATGGTCTGACAGAGTCCCTGACCTGATACTGTCTTTGAATGCTGGCCACTCCAACCCCACAGCCGGAATACATCTCTTCGTTCCTGTATCTTCTCCAATCATAAAAGTCCAGTCAGAGACCCTTACTCATATGGGATCCAGCACAGCATTGTTTTCTTATTCTTGTTAGAGTTTTTTTCTGTAGACGTCTGCGAAAGTTACAAGGCTTCAGACAAGAATATTACCCGGCTCGCAGAAAGTGCTTTCAATGGAGTCTTTCATGCTGCTTTACAGACAGCTGAAAAAATAAGATAAACGCTGGGTGGTGAATTGAGAATACAAATGGGCCAATTCAAGATGTAAAAAAAAAAAAAATACTTGAAAATGCATAAATTCTCAGCTGAAGTGTCCTTTCTCTTGTTTTCTCTCGATGAGCCTTTATCCTTGTAACCTGGAGACTTCGATGCTTCAGTCTAACTTTTCAAGAGAAAACGTTTACTTTAGACAACACACTCAATACACCTCTCACTTAGGGTTCAGATCCAGCATTCACATCATTCATGTCATCTCACTTTCTGGGACGGTCCAGTTGATTAGCATCTCTTCTCCTTTCGTGGACCTCTTGGCCAAGGTGCTCTGGGGGAGCTGTCCCCTGCAGGGCTGGGCCAGGGGTGGCTGTAGGCTGGAACCCTGGGCGTCCTGCCTGGAACTCTGTGTCTCTGTCTCCAGTTATGCTCTAGAAAGTGTGCCCTCTGTTTCCCCACAAAGAGACGTAAGGGACAGGAGCTGCCTCACAAATGCTCGCAGGAGGAGTGTCTACTCTGTGTGGTTGGGGGGGGGGAGCATTAGGAAAAGGGGGGGACAGCCCTCTTAAAGGCACAGGCCTTTCAAATATCAGATGAACACTTTCCCTCCACAATAGAAACCTGCCATGGAGGGGAGGGGGGTTATGTCCCTTTTAAGAGCCGTAGCGAGCACAGATCCCAGGCAACTTTGTCAATCTCTTTAGAGGACGTTCCAGTGCATGTGTTCAATGTACATGACTGATTAAACCTGATTTCTGAAATGGAGACTCAGTGAAGCTTTAAAAATGCATTTTCGGCTGTGAAACAATGAATTACATTAGCAAGGTTATAATTGAAAACATCATTCAAAGAGCCAGTTAAAGTCAGCGGCATTATATTGCACTGTACTTAAGCCTTTATCCTATTAGATGTTTTTGTCCATCATTATTTACATAATGTGGTGTTAATGGCTTCATTGTTCAAGCAATCATGAGTCCACTGAGGTGCATGTCTCTCATGGATGATTTGTTATGTTGTTACCAGGTTGGAAACAACCTCATGATGATCAAGGACGTGTGGATCACAGAAGCATAGAGCCATTACTTCTATTACCAAAGTATTGTTGTGATGGGGCATGGATAGGTCTGCACATTAGTGTGCTGGAGGCACCTCCAGGTGAGATGGTGTCATAGTGGTGACAGGTGGGCTAATAAGCAGACTAATGGACCCTCCATCACCAGAGGAGGGCGCTGTCACACTCCTGTCCCGGCCCAGACAGCTGCAGCGTCTCTGAGCCCAGCCTCCTGGAAGACAGGTGGATTTGTTTTGGCCTGTGACTGACAGATGGGAAAATTGGTAAAGACAGCCCACTGAGGCTGAACCTATGAGGCTAGGAGAGAGGCACAGAACTCCTAACTGTTCTCCAATCACTCCTCTGAGGGCACACACTGGGAATAAGAACCACGCTATATCTGGGACTAGTCAATGAAGGTAATTCACATTGGTGTGGGTATTATTTTGGATCCCCAAAGGAAAATCAAAGAAAATAAGGAGGTTTGCTGTTTTCACATGCCATGGTGTTATTTAAATCCGTATTAAATGTTGTATTCAAGTCCAAGTTTCTATGATTGAGAAGCAACATTTCTTCACCAATGAAAACTGAGAACACATTTGCCAATTTATTTTGATTGTGCACAACTATGTTTATTTTCTCACCAACCACTTTATTATAGCCAATGTGTGCATATCTCAAATGCATGGGACTGGAGAGCTATTCATCATCTGAACCCATTCTACCCACTGCTGGAGACATAGCAGCAAACGTCTCTGTCTTCTTTCTACTCGGATATAAAGAAGGAGGAGGGAGTTGGGGGACCAAACCAAAGTGATCATTCTGCTGTTTGGGAGAAATTACCCTCATCAGTCATAAGGAGATGCACAGCTGCCTAAGGAGATCTGGTGATGTTACTGCATAATAAACTAAGAGAGAGAGAGAGAGAGAGAGAGAAAGAGAGAGAGAGAGAGAAAGAGGTAGAGAGAAAAGGGCTGATTTAAGTGCACAGAGGTTAAACTACATGATAAAAAGCTGCCAGTAATCACTTCTACTTCACAACCTGTTTTTAGCACATTTCACTGTGCATTTGAAAAAGAATGATCTATCCTCTATTTTGTAAATAACTACATGAAAATTTCCATCAGACTGTACTTGTGCCTTTTCGAGAGAGGGGAGCTTTTAGAGCGGTGGTGGTGTTTAATGACAGAGAGAGCAGTAGCTGCTCACACTTGGTCACTCACCCTCTCACACCTCCTCCACGGCTGCCCTCTGCTCCCACACCTCTCCAAACACTCACACCTTTATCTGTTCTCCTGACACCTCTGCTCTGACTGCAGGCAGGCACTCTATCTCTCCCAAATACTGTTCTCTTTACTCCACCTATAGTTTCTCCTTCTCTCCTACATGTATACCAGCATTTATTCACGCACAAAAACAATGTATTCTTAAAGACTGTGACAAATAGCAATCATTCTGTCTAGCTCCTCTCTGCTTACCTTGGATGGCATAGCTGCTGGTGTTAGGAATTGTAACACGGACTCTGTTGTTTTGTTTCTGTACTGCAGAGTAGTTGGAGAGGGGCTTGTGTTGCTGGCAGAACTGCACACAGCCTCACAGTCCACGCTGTGCCAGCCTCTCGCTCGCTTTACGTTAACCGCAAGAGTTTCACGGTCATCAACCAATGCTGGCCTGGAGGCTGTCATTTCCCTCAGTGTGGAGCTCGCCCGCGGCTCTGCTGACGTTCTGCCCCACAAACTCCCAGCCGGCCCCGGTGGGGCACAGTTGTTCTCTCCACACTTACACACACACACACACACACACACACACACACACACACACACACACACACACACACACACACACACACACACACACACACACACACACACACACACACACACACACGCGCATGCTCAGCATAAGGCAGGCCGTTTCAGCAATTACAGGAACATGGCAGAACACAATGAAGCAGGGCCCCGCCATCAGGAGGGAAATAGACAGAGACCAGGAAAAATGCTGATTCCATTAATAAGAGACTTTGAGGGAGGTGGGGGTGGAAGGGTGCATGACCCTCTCAGTATTGTCATCACTTCAGGATGAGATTGATTGGTCTATGTGTTAGTGTGTGTCAAATGGCAATAATACCAAGGTGTCACCCATGACTCCATGATGTGGCTTCCCGGCCATCTCTCCTCTTCTCTCCCTCCTCCTCTCTCTCTCTACATGCACAACGACTCCTCTCATGCAGCCACTGCTTTCTCCTCGGCACTGCAATGCAGATGTGAGCCTCACATGATGGCAGGAAACTTTCAGAGAGAGAGAGAGCGAGAGAGAGAGAGAGAGAGAGAGAGAATTGACAGAGGGAAGGTGATCTAGTGCCACCAAGAGGGTGTAGGCAAGGATTAAGAAAGTTTCAGTACATAGAACAAAGGAAGGCGAGAAAGTAAACAAACACAAGCACAGAAAAACAGACGGGGAAACTCTTGATTTATGAGAATGGACTTTGAAAGTCCTCTGTTATACACTACATGGCCAAAACACCCCTTGAAATTAGTTGATTTAGCTATTTCAGCCACACCCGTTCCTGACAGGGGTTTAAAATCGAGCACCCAGCCATGCAATCTCCATAGACAAACATTGGCAGTAGAAAGGCCCATACTGAAGAGCTCAGTAACTTTCAGCATGGCACTGTCATAGGATGCCACCTTTCCAACAAGTCAGTTTGTCAAATTACTGCCATTCTACAGCTGCCCCTGTCAACTGTAAGTGCTGTTATTGTGGAAACTATCAACACCAGCTCAGCCACAAAGTGGTAGTCCACACAAGTACTAAAGCAGGTAAAAATGGTCTGTTCTCGGTTGCAACACTCACTACTGAGTACAAACTGCCTCTGGAAGCAACATCAGCACAGCAACTGTTCGCCAGGAGGTTCATGAAATGGGTTTCCATGGCTGATCAGCCACAATCAAGCCTAAGATCAGCATGCGCAATGCCAAGTGTCAGCTAGAGTGGTGTAAAGCTTGCCGACCATTGGACTCTGGAGCAGTGGAAATGCGTTCTCTGGAGTGATGAATGACACTTCACCATCTAGCGAATCTGGTGTTTGGTGGCTGCCAAGAGAACGCTACCTGCCCGAATAAATAAATAATAATATACATATACAGTGCCTTGCAAAAGTATTCATCCCCCTTAGTGTTTTTCCTATTTTGTTGCATTACAACCTGTAATTTAAATGGATGTTTATTTGGATTTAATGTAATGGACATACACAAAATAGTCCAAATTGGTGAAGGGAAATTTTTTCAATGACAGGTTTCCCCCCAAAAAAATGGTGCGTGCAAAGTTTAAAAAAAACTGAAAAGTGGTGTGTGAATATGTATTCACCCACATTGAAATGAAGCCCCTAAATACGATCTGGTGCAACCAATTACCTTCAGAAGTCACATAATTAGTTAGATTGCACACGGGTGGACTTTATTTAAGTGTCACATGATCTGTCACATGATCTCAGTATATATTCACCTGTTCTGAAAGTCCCCAGAGTCTGCAACACCACTATGCAAGGGGCACCACCAAGCAAGTGGCACTATGAAAACCAATGAGCGTGCCAAACAGGTCAGAGACAAAGTTGTGGAGAAGTACAGATCAGGTTTGGGTTATAAAAAAATATCCGAAACTTTGAACATCCCACGGAGCACCATTAAATTATTTTAAAAAGGAACGAATATGGCACCACTACAAACCTGCCAGGAGAGGGCCGCCCACCAAAACTCACGGGCCAGGCAAGGAGGGCATTAATCAGAGATTAAAAAAGACACCAAAGATAACCCTGAAGGAGCTGCAAAGGTCCACCAGGGAGATTGGAGTATCTGTCCATACGACCACTTTAAGCCGTACACTCCACAGAGCTGGGCTTTACGGAAGAGTGGACAGAAAACAATAAGCAAACATGTTTGGTGTTCGCCAAAAGGCATGTGGGAGACTCCCCAAACATATGGAAGAAGGAACTCTGGTCAGACAAGACTAAAATTGAACTATTTGGCCATCAAGGAAAACGCTATGTCTGGTGCAAACCCAACACCTCTCATCACCCCGAGGAACCCCTCCCCACAATGAAGCATGGTGATGGCAGCATCATGCTGTGGGGATGTTTTTTTTTCCAGAGACTGGGAAACTGGTCAGAATTGAAGGAATGATGGATGACGCTAAATACCGGGAAATTATTGAGGGAAACCTGTTTCAGTCTTCCATAGATTTGAGACTGGGACAGAGGTTCACCTTCCAGCAGGACAATGACCCTAAGCATACTGCTAAAGCAACACTTGAGTGGTTTAAGGGGAAACATTTAAATATCTTGGAATGGCCTAGTCAAAGCCCAGACCTCAATCCAATTGAGAATCTGTGGTATGACTTTTGCCTTGAAGAATGGGCAAAAATCCCAGTGGCTAGATGTGCCAAGCTTATAGAGACATACTCCAATAGACTTGCAGCTGTAATTGCTTCAAAATATGGCTCTACAAAGTATTGACTTTGGGGGGGGGGGGGGGGGTTCAGTTTTTTTTCTCAAGTTTTCAGTTTTTTTTGTCTTATTTTTTTGTTTGTTTCACAATAAAAAATATTTTGCATCTTCAAAGTGGTAGGCATGTTGTGTAAATCAAATGATACAACCCCCCCAAAAATCTATTTTAATTCCAGGTTGTAAGGCAACAAAATAGGAAAAATGCTGAAGGGGGTGAATACTTTTGCAAGCCATTATATAGGTCTGATCGCCCAACATCAGTGACCGACCTCACTAATGCTCTTGTGGTTGAATGGAAGCAAGTCCCCTCAGCAATGTTCCAACATCTAGTGGAAAGCTTTCCCAAAAGAGTGGAGGCTGTTTATAGCAGCAAAGGGGAGACCAAGTCAATGTTAATGCCCATGATTTTGGAATGAGATGTTTGACAAGTAGGTGTCCACATACTTTTGGCCATGTAGTGTACCATCTCTGTGGAGCTATTTTTTTCTCCATAAATGCATTCTCTGAAGCCATTGTAGGTTATTTCCTAACAAGCATGTCATCCCAGAAAACATTTCCTAATCCATGACATTTTGAATGTGACATTTAAAGAGATGAGTGAAGAGTTGAGAGCTGTTTTTCTCTGCTCTGAGGTACGTTTGTGTACTGTGTTTGATTAACTCCACGGACTCTAACTGTAATTGGCAGAGTCTACCTGTTAATGGCAAACACACACAGGCACAAACACATGCTGTTCTCTCCAGCCCTAGGCTACAACTAATGGATTTTATTGGAAATGTTTGATCAATTAAATGAAGGGAAATGAACATGCCATGTATAACAAATGTTAATAGCTAATGAATGGCTCCTAGCGACTACGAGCTAATACCAGGAGTTCCATTTAGAGACGTACCGGTGCTAAAAAACAACAACAACACAACTAAAAACAGATGAAGAGCAGTAGTGTCACAGAGAACAGCATGTCCTAACACAACACTAAGCACCATCAGAGATACTGATTAGAGCCCTACAGATAATCTCCCATTAAAATGACTTGTTTGTTGTTATCCTTTTGATGGCTGGTCTACAGCAGCAGCACGGTACAAGGTAGCGGCCCAGGTTGTGGGTGTCGTTAGTCTCCTCAGAGGGCTGCCTCAGTCATAAACACTCTCCTGACACTGTTTCCAGATGGCCACGGCCCGATAGTGCCCGAGTCCGGTGCTTTGCCACTTCCTACCGAGCACATTCGCACCGGGTCACTGCTTCCTCCGACACGCTACGCACTGCAGAGGAGAGGAGGGTGGCTAATCCTACCCAGCATGCCACACTCTGGAAACTCTAAATGCAAATGTGTGGATCTATGGATGGGAAACGGTGTGTGTGCGTGCGTGTCGACTGTGTTCCAAGTGTGTATCCTCAAATGGATTTGCTTCAGTAGGTTCTTTGGTGAGTCTGTCAGTGTGACCTCTTCCAAATATTCTGGGACATGTTTCACAACCCCTAGAAAGACTACAGAGTGTAACTGCGGTAAGCTTCAAAAGACCCGTCGTGTGCAGACACGTTTACAGGGCCAGACCAGATTTGTCCTGTTTTTAATTGCATCGGAGAGCAATCATTCTCTGCCCCACAAATCCTCTGTAAAGCCGCAGCACGTTACAATGGAACCATAATTGCAGGAGTTGAATTGGCTGCCAATGTTCTGCTACTCTCAGTGCCTGCTAGCATTGGAGAGCTCAATAATTAGAAACAGGGAAAAATTAGGTGGCAATTTTGTGTTGGCAATTATCATAATGTAAAAGAAGTGCCATTAGTATTGTTAGTTCTGCGGTATGGCGTCCTGTGACACTTGTCCTGTACCCCTCTCAGCTGCTGGAGTCAACTCTTGATTTCCCTGTAGCCTTTGCACCCCCGCCATCACTGATTTGGTGTTTAAGCTCTCAGAGGAGGTAGCTCATTGGGTGGAGACTAGCAAACTGCCTCAGCCAAAAACATCACTAGCCTCAAATACTATGAGGATGATTACAGCATTAGACCCTTGTTTCCATATAAACAATGAAGTGTTCACCCATTTGAGAGTTTAACCAAATGTATGAGTTCTACCTCAACTGAGATACACTGATTGTACAAAACATCAAGAACACCTTCCTAATATTGAGTTGGAGCCTCCTTTTTGCCCTCAGAACAGCCTCAATTCATTGGGGCATGGACTCTACAAGGTTTCGAAAGCATTCCACAGGGATGCTGGTCCATGTTGACTATTCTTGATACACACAGGAAACTGTTGAGCGTGACAAGCCCAGCAATGTTGCATTTGGCACCTACTACCATACCGCGTTCAAAGGCACTTCAATATTTTGTCTTGCCCATTCACCCTCTGAATGGCACACATACACAATCCATGTCTCAATTGCCTCAAGGCTTAAACATCCTTCTTTAACCTGTCTCCTCCCTTTCATCTACACTGATTGAAGTGGATTTAACAAGTGACATTGATAAGGGATCATAGCTTTCACCTGGATTCACCTGGTCAGTCTACTGTATGTCATGGAAAAAGCAGGTGTTCTTAATGTTTTGTATACACAGTGTATATACAGACTATTATTTTACTATTATAAATAGCAGCACAACTGAGAGGATGGGGAATTCATTTCATTGTTAAGCTAGATGTCCCTGGGCAGAAAACAAGAAGTGTTCATAAACGAATGAAAAAGAAAATGACTTTGGGATGCAGGAAGTCCTTCAGCATTAAGGTTGGAACAACTCTCAGCGGCTCTCAAGCAATCAAGCGTGGGGATTTACACAAGATTTTAATTTGGATGCATTATCCAATCCCTCTCGGACTGAAAAGCTGGCAATTGCTTAGACAAAAGATATGCACTGATAAGTGTTGAAGGTCAACAAGCTGCAAAAGTGAAGATATCAGCAGTTGGTCCACAACAGAAACACGTAGCTACACACACACACACACACACACACACACACACACACACACACACACACACACACACACACACACACACACACACACACACACACAGCCACAAAATATAAACCGCAGACTTCATACGTTACATGACAGATCCTACAGTGAGTCTCTGCTATAACTCTCAGATCAAAGCTTATGATCAGTCCAATGTTTTTGTTTCACAGTGTGTTTGAAAGCTGCTCGGCACATGGCTTACACTTCCTCATGATGCCGTGAAGCCGTAAAGCTAAATGAGGGTCTGTGTTAAGAATAAAAGAAGGATTAAATGAACAACACTGTCTGAGAAGAGAGGCAGCTCTTTCAGCATACTGTATGTATATAGTAGGTGAGAAAGAATATTCTTGTGCTTTTTCTCATCCCTGACGCATTATTGAATGGCCTGCACCTTCTCTCGCCTCAAAGCATTCTGCTGATGGAATCAAAATCCCTTTCACAAATTTAAATGAGGTGTGCTCTGCTGTGAGTGGTATTGGAAAAGCATTTGTCGGAACAGAGCCTCGCAGAAGCATCCTTAAATACAAGGCAATCACCGTCTAACACAGAGACGAGGCAGGCGGAGAGGTGTGCCCAGACTGCAGAGTGGAAGAGGACAGATGATTATGATGGTAATAAGCAATAAACCAAAACAAAGTCATCCCTGAATATCTCGCTTTTCTCTCTGCACCACCCAGCCATATTGACATGGCCTTTTTTTTGTCAACGGGCTAAGCTACAATTTAAAAGTCATTTCTCATTATTTGCCTTGAATCCATATACTGTACACACGCGTTCTAATCTGTCAAAGCCTTGATAGGGAGCAGTAGTCCAGGAGCCACATCATGCATAACATGCCTATTCAATATCAACTATGCCCTGGCCCGCTTTCTTACAACCAACAGAACATATTGACATGTTCAAATGAAACTCGGCACATGCAGTGTGAGCTTCTGGTCTACGTACTGAGGACATTTTGAAGGCATTTCCGTGTTCTCCGTGATAATGGACTGGTGCCAATCGGAGAGTGATTCTGCCATACATGCTCCAGGGACACCTCCTTGTGTCAGACCTGAGCAGGGAGGAGGAGTAGAAGGTGGAGGAAGATGAGGAGGAAATTAGAATGAGGGGAGAGGAGGAAGATGAAGAAGAATGAGGAGCCCTTTTAATTCTATCCTGGTCTAATGAGAGGCTGTCAGGGCTACACCACAATGAAAGTACCCCTCAAATGTACTTCTATTGTGGAGCCCTGGCACTACAGGGGAGTGTGTGGAGCAGGCAGGAAGGGTGCCGAGACAACCATTATTATGCCTGCAAAGAGCAGGGTCTGGCAGAGAGGAGGACAGAAGAAAAGAGAGTAGAAGATTGCGGCTGGAATTGTCAAACTGTGGCAGTAGTGGGCTTCAGTCACTTTATCAGTGCCAGAGCAGGGCCTCTTCCTCCCATCTAGAGAGACTATTCTCTCCCCTCCAACCAGGAAAACACACTCTCTCACCCTGAAAAGCTGAAAGCAATCACCCTTCTTGTCTTTTCTCTCTTCCCCTTTCTCTCTCTGCCACTATCTCTTCTCTCAATTTCTCTTTTTCTCTCGCCATCTCTGTCCCTCTTTGTTTATTGTGAACAGTACATCAAACACAAAGGCTGTCGGTTGAGAGCATGATCAGCTTGAGCAAATCATTGATCAGGTTGAAATTACGATAGGATTTCTGCGAAGCAAGTGCATGAAAATCTATTGTGCTCCAGGTCATCTATTGGGAATCACAGAGGTATGTAATGCAGTGATCTTGCCCCAATACACAGAGTTAATAATCTGTTTACACTCCAAGCCCCTTTTCATTGATTTTCAATCTTACCACTGAAATACACATTCCCAATAGGTTTCAGTTGGTTTTAGAGAGTGGGCAAAATCAGGTGTGTGTGCATACATGAGACCATGTGTATGTGGAGGGGTTATTATAATGGTATTGGAGTCGATAATGAAATGAAGGTGTCCTTGGGTATTCTAAGATCAATATGTGCATGAGAAAGGTTGCGAGAGGTGTCCTGTTGTGAGGATAGGTAGTGTGTATGAGGGGAGGAGTGAGGGGCCTCTCCTAACACCATGTCAACAGGTCAGTGAGAAGACCGGGACTCTGATCTAGTGGTTGAAAGGTCCATATTGAGGTGTTTGAGGTAGTGAGATGCATATTGAGCAGGGTCAGTAGTTAGAACAGGGCTCTGATGTGCGCTACTCCCTGTACCTCCATTCCTGGTACATATACTGTGTGTGGAGCTCTGGGACTGTGTCTGTCTGAGTGCCTCCCTTTAAAGAGGCTGTGAATGATGTTATTTAGAGAGTGCTGATTGCTGGTTTAACCTGGCAGCCACGGTGGCTGCTGCTGCATTAATAATCGCGGGAAGGCAGGAGTGCTGGCGGGGCCTTTGCCTTGTTCAACTATGTCTCTATCTCTGTCTCTGTCTATGTCTCTATCTATGTCTCTGTCTATGTCTCTATCTCTGTCTCTGTCTCTGTCTCTGTCTCTATCTCTATCTCTGTCTCTGTCTCTGTCTCTGTCTCTGTCTCTGTCTCTGTCTCTGTCTCTGTCTCTGCACCCGGCCAAGAAAAAGGCAGCAAACAGCAGGGGAACCGTGGCGGAAAATTACAGCATCTTCACATGCCAGCCAGCCAGCCAGCCAGCCGACCAGCCAGCCAGCCAGCCAGCCGACCAGTCAGCCAGCCAGCCGACCAGTCAGCCAGCCAGCCGACCAGCCTGCCAGCCAACCAGCCAGCCAGCCGACCAGTCAGCCAGCCAGCTACCATGCCACGGTCGGAGCAATAGAGGGGAGCAGAAAGAGAGAGAAAGAGAGCGAGCCCATTCCAGCAGCAGGAGACCAATCCACAACCCCCCTGTGTCAATATTAACTGTGTGGCTGAAACTCTCCTTCCCCTCCCATTACTTCAGCCCCACATTTCTCCCACCCAGTCAGAAGACATTTTGATTGGTTGTGTGAAGATTAAAGACACTCTGTCCGCTAGAGAGAGAACAGTATAATTGATATTTCGGCTCAGGGCAAACTTGCTCTCGCAGGCCAGTGGCTGTTTCAGCAGGAAATGAATGTTAGCACAGCTTGGCAGCGGAACGTACGGCTGGCGTGTTTCGGGAAATATATTGGAGTTCAGTCTCTGGTCCACTGACTACTGCAACTACAGCTGAATTAAATGAACATTGTGTAGAGAGGAGATAAACAGAAAATAGATGATTCATGGAGCTGCCCTCAGTTTTAGCACCAATGTGTTATGGTGGTGCCACTTGTGAAAGGGTTTGAAATAAATGTAGATTTCTGAGTATGTTATAAAAATGATGGACTGGACCAACAATGATATTTTTGAACACTTATGAGGGTGCACATGGTAACGTCGTTAGTAGTGCCCAGTCATATTATAGAGGATCACACCATGACTGAAATGTGAACCCTGCTTGTACATCGAAAGACCTTATAATGCATTGAATGGGAACTATCATGCAAATCAGTCCCAAGGTGCTGGGAATGGGGGTGGTGGGGAGCATTATTCAAGAGTTCCACATCTCTGATGTCGCCATTCTGATTCTATAACACATGACATGTCCAGGGAAACAATAGCTGTGGTCCAGCAGTGTTGAGGTACCCATTCTGAAAAATCACCACAGTACATGCAGCGGTCTAAGGCACTGCATCTCAGTGGCATCACTACAGTCCCTGGTTTGATTCCAGGCTGTATCACATAAGGCCGTGATTGGGAGTCCCATAGGGCGGCGCACAATTGGCCCAGCGTCATCTGGGTTTGGCCGGGGTAGGCTGTCGTTGTAAATAAGAATTTGTTCTTAACTGACTTGCCTAGTTCAAATCAAATCAAATGTATTTATATAGCCCTTCGTACATCAGCTGATATCTCAAAGTGCTGTACAGAAACCCAGCCTAAAACCCCAAACAGCAAGCAATGCAGGTGTAGAAGCACGGTTAAATAAACGGAGTGGACAGTGGGGTCTGGTCATGGTGAAATGTGGCCTTATTGTGGCGCTGTGTGACTGACCACATAGACAGGACATTTAGTCTAATTTCTATTCACTGAGCGTTCTGTCTCGGAACACTGGAGAGCAGGACCAAACCACTATGACCCTCACTCTCTTCCTTTTATTTCCTGACTTCCTTCAAGACCCCCTTTCACTGTCTCTCTCTCTCTCTCGCTCACTCTCTCCCCACTTCCCCCTTTCTCTCTCTCTCTCTATCTTTTTCCACACGAGCGCCTCTGTAAAACCTCTCTCTGCTACGCTTGGCCGCTCTCTTTTTAATTACCATGTATTCTTCTTTGGCTAATAGAAACACTGATGAAACCGATTACATGGCAGCAGTGCTGTGTGTGGACCTGAATTTAGGAAAGAATGAGGGACAAGACAAAGAGAGAGAGCGTGGAAGGGAAGGACAGAGCACAGAAAGATGGATGGGGTAAAAAGCTATTTGTTGCCTTTGTTGTTGTTGGGTCAGAGATGTTTAAGTCCTGAGGGAAGTTCCCCATCTTATCACAGTGAACAGACTGCTGTACCCCCACCTTTCACATTACCAACCTTACAGTTATAGATTATACCTCTGTTTTTTCTTTCTTTCTTTCTCTCTCTCTCTCTCTCTCTCTCTCTCTCTCTCTCTCTCTCTCTCTCTCGCACTCTCTCTCTCGCACTCTCTCCCATTCTCTCTCCAGTCCAAAGGCAGGCTGGATCTCTCTCTCTCCAATCTAAAGGCAGGCTGGATCTCTCTCTCTCCAGTCCAAAGGCAGGCTGGATCTCTCTCTCTCCAGACCAAAGGCAGGCTGGATCACTCTTCATGCTATTACAGCCTACCAACTGGAAGTTTCTCTTTCATGTACTGAATATATACAGTTGAAGTCGGAAGTTTACATCTTTTACAAGTTCACACCTTAGCCAAATATATTTAAACTCAGTTTTTTACTATTCCTGACATTTAATCCTAGTAAAAATTCCCTGTCGTAGGTCAGTTAGGTTCACCACTTTATTTTTAAGAATGTGAAATGTCAGAATAATAGTAGAGAGAATGATTTATTTCAGATTTTATTTATTTCATCACATTCCCAGTGGGTCAGACGTTTACATACACTCATTTAGTATTTGGTAGCATTGCCTTTAAATTGTTTAACTTGGTTCAAACGTTTCGGGTAGCCTTCCACAAGCTTCCGACAATAAGTTGGGTGAATTTTGGCCCATTCCTCCCGACAGAGCTGGTGTAACTGAATCAGGTTTGTAGGCCTCCTTGCTCGCACACGCTTTTTCAGTTCTGCCTACAAATGATCTATAGGATTGAGGTCAGGACTTTGGTGATGGCCACTCTAATACCTTGACTTTGATGTCCTTAAGCCATTTTGCCACAACTTTGGAAGTATGCTTGGGGTCATTGTCCATTTGGAACACCAATTTGCGACCAAGCTTTTACTTCCTGACTGATGTCTTGAGATGTTGCTTCAATATGTCCACATAATTTTCCTACCTCATGATGCCATCTATATTGTGAAGTGCACCAGTCCCTCCTGCAGCAAAGCACCCCCACAACATGATGCTGCCACCCCCGTGCTCCACGGTTGGGATGGTGTTCTTCGGCTTGCAAGCCTCCCCCTTTTCCCTCCAAACATAACGATGGTCATTATGGCCAAACAGTTCTATTTTTTGTTTCATCAGACCAGAGGACATTTCTCCATGAAGTATGATCTTTGTCCCTATGTTCAGTTGAAAACCGTAGTCTGGCTTTTTTTTATGGCGGTTATGGAGCAGTGTCTTCTTCCTTGTTGAGCGGCCTTTCAGGTTGTGTTGGTATAGGACTCGATTTAGTGTGGATATAGATATTGTTGTACCTGTTTCCTCCACCATCTTCACAAGGTCCTCTGCTGTTGCTCTGGGATTGATTTGCACTTTTCGCACCAAAGTACATTCATCTCTAAGAGACAGAACGCGTCTCCTTCCTGAGCGGTATGACGGCTGAGTGGTCCAATGGTGTTTATACTTGCGGACTATTGTTTGTACAGATGATATCTTCAGGGGTTTGGAAATTGCTCCCAAGGATGAACCAGACTTGTGGAAGTCTACATTTTTTTCTGAGGTCTTGACTGATTTCCTTTGATTTTCCCATGATGTCAAGCAAAGAGGCACTAAGTTTGAAGGTAGGCCTTGAAATACATCCACAGGTACACCTCCAATTGACTCAAATTATGTAAATTAGCCTATCAGAAGCTTCTAAAGCCACGGCACCATTTTTCTGACCCACTGGAATTGTGATACAGTGAATTATAAGTGAAATAATCTGTCTGTAAACAATTGTTGGAAAAATTACTTGTGTCAAGCACAAAGTAGATGTCCTAACCAACTTGCCAAAACTATAGTTTGTTAACAAGAAATTTGTGGAGTGGTTGAGAAATGAGTTTTAATGATTTCAACCTAAGTGTCTGTAAACTTCTGACTTCAGCTGTATGTCTGTTCTTGCTCTTTGAGGACCGTTAAATGAAATCTTCTGGCTGATTGAAAAGCCTTCTGAGAGGACTGCTAGTTGTTAGCTTATGGCAAATTTATGACACACTCTTTCACTTTGAGTCTTATTGTATTCTCATAAAATGGCATGGTGTGCCTGTAACATGAAATAGCATCAGCAAACTGAAAAAACTATTATTTTGTCTATAAATAATGGAAACTATTCTAAATGTGAACATTTGAGAAAATCCAAATACTAGTTGTCTTTTTTATTACCAAAGACTTCTAATGTAAAAGTGGTTGTACAAGCCTTTCTGTATGGCATCCTATATGCTCAGTGTTTTCTGTTATGATCAGCACACTGTATAGTTGTGGCCATTGTCATTCCTTCTACAGTATTTTATGGCCCATTTCAATGAATACACACCCTCACATCTACATAGTAATATCTTCCATTTGTAAACATACATTTAAAATGTCAGTTCAACAGCTAAATGTTGACAAGTAGACACATTATGGAGACAGTCATGGCCACTTGCTGTCTGTTGAGAGTTGTATATGTAAAAAAAAAAAAAACTAGGAAGAAGAGGAGGAGGACGAGGACAAAGATGAATAAAGAAAAGGGGAAGAGGCGCTTTAATTTGCGCAGCACGTACTTGCCGAGGGGGCGAGACGATTAGGTTTGTGATGAGAGGCAGGAGTGTGACGAAGAGGGCATGGGTGGTGTCAGGATGAGCGAGGATGAGGGAGATGAGAAAGAGAGAAGCATTATCTCCTTGTGCTTTCAGGCACACACACACACACACGCACACACACACATTCTGCCGCGGAGCAGTGTTGATGCAGTGGGCACCCGGTTCCCCATCCTGCACACATTCATCACTCACTCATGGGCCTGACAGAGGCTCCTGCTCTACAGGCCATGGGCCCAGACACACACACACACACACACACACAAACACACACACACTCTCTCTCTCTGTAGCTACACTGACAGTAAACATTTGCAAATGACAGCAGCACACAGTAAATGAATAATGGTCGACACAAAATGAGATATGGCTAGTCCTACTCTTATTACTTGTTTTTGCTTTATGCCTGAAAAAATATACTTTTGTCTTACTGGCATGCAGTGTGTTTGCGTGTGTGCGAGATACACGCACACACACACACACACACACACACACAAAGAGAGTGTTCACCACGTACGTGTGTTAATTTCTGTCTCAGCACTTGTATGGGAATTGCAGTATTAATGGACGTTCCAGTACATTTGATTCAACGTCGCTATGCCCCAATTGCCTGCAATGCCTGTAGGACATTAATTGATGGCTGGGTTACGCTGTCTAATAAGTGTCATAAATAACAGTTTAGCGGACGAGGGGAAACGCTAAAATACATTAACCACTGATTTGACATCTTAATGAGGATTCAACTGAGAAATGATGATGCGGAATCAGTCAAAAAGAATAGAACACATTAGCAGGGTGAAGTGAAGCAACCCTCTATACTGGTGATGACGACTGGAGGGACAGACTGCTGCCATCATGGCTGTCCATGAGTCATCCAGCGGCTAATGGACGTCCCTGTCAACAGCCTCATCCCCACACACATGGGCGTCCTCCGCCACAGCTGCTGAGGATCTGTCAAACTTGTGTGTGTGTGCTGGTGTGTGTGTGTGTGTGTGTGTTGGTGTGTGTGTGTCTGTGTGTGTGTGTCTGTGTGTGTGTGTGTGTGTTGGTGTGTGCGCACGTGTGTTTTTAGTGCAGGGAACTTACCAAAATGCAGTCCTGTCTGTCTGGCAATAATACTCATCCTCATTTAGTGAACCCTGTTTCCACCCAGGGGCTGTTCAACTGGCAAGCCATTGGTTTTAGTCTCACATTATTGGTAGTAGGGAGTAGTCCCATGCATACCAACGGGAGCTTTCATATAGAGAACGACAGACAAGCGGGGCAGAATGAGCCCCAAATTGCAGCGGTTTTGTTGTGGGTATTAGAGCTGGAGGATCGTGCACGGCACGGCGAGCAGCTCTACTTACTGATTGGATGACTGGATGCCACACACTCAATGCTGTCCAGAATCACCTGGGTAGCAGCTAGTGGGTAGCTGGGTACCCAGCCAGGAAGCTCATCAGTGGAATTGCAGGTTTGGCCAAGTGAGGATTTCTTTGTGTAACGAACCCTTAAATGAAAACTTCTGAGCTCCCGGAAACAGAGTGGCAGAAAACAGTGTGTGTGTGTGTGTGTGTGTGTGTGGGGGGGGGGGGGTGTCTGAAAAGGTGCTCATTGCAGTGCTTTATTAGGCAGCTGGAAAAATACTGTGTGTACAAAAGAGAGAGAGAGTGTGTACATAGCACACTCGATAGAGGATATCCAGGCCAAAATTCAATTGTCGTGAATTTTTCTGCAATGTGATTTCTCACGGGTTGATTATGTAATATTTGAGGTGCCAACTGCATTAACTCAACTGCTTCTTATCATGACCCTGGATCATTTCTGTTCTGTGTTATGCAATGTTTTATGATTGAATTCTGTCCCCAGTTTCTTTGCTGTGACTTCATGTCACTAAACACTGCAGTTCAGTTCAGTCTAGAATAGAAATACCATCCTCAGCTATTCTAGTGAAGCAGGGGTCTACTCCATCATTAACTTACACTGTTACCTGACAGCTAGCTTTTGTTAAAGAAATTCCCTTTAGTTTGACAACAGCAGCGCTGAACTTTCCATTGGGAGTGTGCTGATCTGTGAGGTGTGTGTGTGTGTGTTTTGACGTTGTCTGCTGGGGCCTGCGGGCTGACAGTTCTGCTCACGGTAAGTAGGTAATTAGCATTAATTATTCAAATGAAAGACGGAGGGAATGAGGGTGGAGACCTGTCCGCCGGGCTGTCAGCACTGGGGCCCGTCTCGTTCAGCCCCATGGCCCACGGCTCTCCACTCCACAATGCAGTCTTGAGACAAGCCTCTACACACACACACACACACACACACACACACACACACACACACACACACACACACACACACACACACACACACACACACACACACACGAGCATAGGGAAATACACTTATGTGTATTACCCACACACACTCTACTCCATACTCATCCTGGCACGGTTCTCCACGGATTGTCCACAAGGTGTTCCTGTTCCCAAAAGCCATTGTCCTCGATTAGGATCTCCAGATCTCTAGCCTTCCATAACCACAGCTGAGTCATTACTGCTGAGGCTTATCTATCTCCCCACCCACCCCTCAGTCTCCCTCTGCACTTTCTGTTTACCTAATTGATCAATTAGCTGCTTCAGAAGAGACTCCCTCTTCACCACACATTCCATTTATCCAACATTTACATACTGCCTCTTTAATTGTGTTTCTGTCTCCTCTCAAAATATTTACCAACTCACTCGCCATAGCTTTCATTGTCCCCAGCTGACTGATGGGCTCTACCTGACTGGAATTGGAATGTGTCGAGTGGCTATGTTGTTGTGGGTCCTGCTGTAGATTCGCTCTTCAATAGGAGTTCAGTTGAATACAATAGACATGGTCGTAACCAGGTATATAAACTGTTCAATTCTATTGTTACTTTCGACACTGAATAAAAATATAAACGCAACATGCAACAAACAATCTAAGATTTTACTGTGTTGCAGTTCATACAAGGAAATCAGTCATTTGAAATAAATAAATTAGGCTCTAATCTATGGATTTCACATGACTGGAATACAGATGTGCATCTGTTGGTCACAGATACCTTAACAAAAAGGTAGGGGAGTGGATCAGAAAACCAGTCAGTATCTGGTGTGACCACCATTTGTCTCATACAGAGTGACACATCTCCTTTGCATAGAGTTGATCAGGCTGTTGATTGTGGCCTGTGGAATATTGTCCCACGGGAACTGAAACACACTGTCGTACACGTAAATCCGGAGCATCCTAAAAATGCTCAATGGGTGACATGTCTGGGGAGTATGCAGGCCATGGAAGAACGGGGACATATTCAGCTTCCAGGTATTGTGTACGGATCTCTGGTGGACATTCCTGCAGTCAGCATGCCAATTGCACGCTTCCTCAAAACGTCCTCAAAACTCTGAAGCATTGTGTTGTGTGACAAAACTGCACATTTTATAGGTTTCCTGACAGGTTGCATCACTGCCTGGTACTGCAATTGCTTGGCCTTTGACCGCAAGGCCCTACAGAGGGTAGTGCGTATGGCCCAGTACATCACTGGGGCTAAGCTGCCTACCATCCAGGACCTCTACACAAGGCGGTGTCAGAGGAAGGCCTTAAAAATGGTCAAAGACCCCAGCCACCCCAGTCATAGACTGTTCTCTCTACTACCACATGGCAAGTGGTACCGGAGTACTTCTGAGCAGGTAATCAAATGGCTACCCAGACTATGTGCATTGTGTGCCCCCCCCCAACCCCTCTTTTCACGTTGCTGCTACTCTCTGTTTGTCATATATGCATAGTCACTTTAGCTATATATTCATGTGCATACTACCTCAATTGGGCCGATCAACCAGTGCTCCCGCACATTGGCTAACCAGCTATCTGCATTGTGTCCCGCCACCCGCCAACCCCTCCTTTATGCTACTGATACTCTCTGTTCATCATATACGCATAGTCACTTTAACCATATCTACATGTACATACTACCTCAATCAGCGTGACTAACCGGTGTCTGTATGTAGCCTCGCTACTTCTACAGCCTCGCTACTGTATAAAGCCTGTCTTTTTACTGTTGTTTTATTTCTTTACCTACCTATTGTTCACCTAATACCTTTTTGCACTATTGGTTAGAGCCTGTCAGTAAGCATTTCACTGTTGTATTCGTCGCACGTGACAAATAAACTTTGATTTGATTTGTTTATTTTATTGTACCCAGCACACATTGCACCTGTGTAATGATCATGCTGTTTAATCAGGTTCTTGATATACCACACCTGTCAGGTGGATGGATTATCTTGGCAAAGGAGAAAATGCTCAATAACAGGGATGATTTGATTTGAAACAAATTTGTGCTCAATATTTGAGAGAAATAAGCTTTTTTGTGCGCATGGAAATTTTGAGTGATCTTTTATTTCAGCTCATGAAACATGGGACCAACACTTTACATGTTGCGTTTATATTTTTGTTCAGTGTAATAACCAAATCCATCGTTCTCCATAATACACTCTTACCTGTTGATTGATTTAGTGTCAATAGGTCACACGTTTTCTAATATGTTGTTCTAGTGGTTGTCATGCATACCCAGTTGACCTACTATCTGTAGTGTTCTATCCAGCTACCAGGGTGTGGAATCAAAGTGACATGGCCTTCCGTTCCCATTCTGGATTTAGTGGATTTACACAGAATATCCTTTTCACTCTGATGGACCTCCAACTACTACCTTTGTTCCCAAGAGAGAGGGCTTCAGCTGTACACAGCTCTCAGCTCAACACACACACAGCCTGGGATGATTTAGAAGGCTTTTACTGCCCTCTGGTGGATAACTGTCAAGGAATTCTTCAAAAACAAAGTATGATGTTGCATTGAAGACAAAATGGAGATCTGTTTAAATCATAAAAGTACAGGATCAAATGACTTGACATTTCCATTGAGCTGACAGACGTTTTATACTGTTTTTCTATGGCTGTATTCATCAATCTAGAAAGAAGGCTTCGTTATAATAAAGTATAATGAAACATATACAAAAATGATGACATCACAGTGAATTCATGACATGTATTGTATATTATTTCCTACTTAATAATATAATATAATATGTCCATATATAGTCCATATATAGTTACAATCCGTTTTAGGAACGTCTACCCAAAATATTTCACCTTCTTTATTACTTTATCCAAAAATTTGTGATAGTCAAAATCTGTGAAATTTGTTACGGTCTAAATCATCATTTTTGCCATTTTTAAACAGTGTGTATCAACAATGGGAGAGATGCGCTGTGAAAAGGGCACTTTTTCTTGGTTCTACTGCCTTTCTAGTTTCTTGTGTTTTGACTTATAAAAAGGTGGGAAATTAATCAAATATGTCATGTTAACATATAGTCAGTGATTATCCAGAATCAGGGACTATAGTCTTAAGAGGTTACAAAATAAGTGACAATCAAATTAGAAATTCTAAATGAGCTATTTTAAATAGTCTATCATCAATTTTTTGTCAATTCAACTTGGTTCCTTTTAACATATGGAGGGTAGATTTGATACTGAAATGTCCATTTTTCAGTGTTAGATTAATTGTTTGAAGTTACTGGTGCAAACAGAAATACAGTTACAGTAGAGGCCTGAATTCAGAAGGGTGGAGAATGGTCTGACTGCGATCTGCGTCCCAGGGAACCCCCCCTCCCCCTTCTATTGGCTCTTGGCTAACCATAACCCTTTCCCTAACCGTTTCCTCATTCTCCTAACCTGTAACGTTAGTTCTCCTAACCAGCCACGTTAAATATCCTAACCTGCTAGAACAAGGGTGTAGCCAGGAGCGGGCGGGGTTTCCCTGGGCGGTGCTCCCTGGGCGGTGCTCCCTGGGCGGTGCTCCCTGGGCGGTGCTCCCTGGGCGGTGCTCCCTGGGCGGTGCTCCCTGGGCGTTTTTTTTCCTGGTCTTGCCCGAAAGACTCGGGTCTCAGTCAGACCATATTGGAAGGATTAGATTATCTCGTTTTTAGCATAATCAACAATCAGATAAGTCCATTTATAGAGACAATACTTTTTCTGTTGAATTTCCATACAAACTGTGACATGAACTTTTGCTCCCTCAACGTCCACAGGGTGGTGCTGCTGTATCAGGGTTTGTTTGTGTGTACCAGTCTTTTGTGCCAGCCTTCCAGGCTCTCCCCTAGGCTCTTCTTGTACATGACACAGGCTGGTGGACAACACTGCATCTTGGAACTCCAATTTCTGTGCTTGTTGTAAACTTCTTTGGTTTATTTGAACCATTGTCAATGCAGGTCAGACCAGAACTGACTACTCAGGGGTGTGGCAAATATTCCAAAGTGGATACAACTTTGTCTACACAATCCTTATAGTATTTAATTATGGAGAAGACATCATGTTCTTCATTGATTACACATGTTTAAACACCAGATCAGTGTTTTATAACTCCAATTCAGCTCCATCCTTTGACTCAGTAGCTAAGAGGTGTAAGAATTTCAATATCCCCATCTTTGTTTGACCCCAAAAAGGAAGAGCAGATTTGCTCATCATCAATACCACAGTCCAGATTCCAGTGTTGGTGAATCCATTCTGTTGTAGCAGCAGCCCTGCTGGCCAGCCAGCACAATAGGAGCCAGCAGCCAGGGCATGTGTTGTCAGTTCTATGTGGATAACAGCACTGGGTTATGACCAGTCCAGGGCCTCTGGTCTGTCAGCTGTCTCCCCAATCCACCAAAGTCTCCAATCCCAGCCCTTATACCCAGAACCCAGCCCACTAACATCCAGTTTGGTAGCAGCGTTGGGGGAGAAAGTGACATGGAACAGAGTGCTCCACCGCCGTTCGATCACCAACCGGCACTTTCCAAAGACATTACAGCCCCATTCCTCTGGCTCTCTAGTGGCAGGTTATCATTAATGTGCTTGTGAGGTGACAGCAGGGGAATAGCAGGCTTTCATATCCACGGGCTGGTCCACAGGATGCCAGCCTGTTTGTGCTGTAATTTAGCTCAGAGGATGGAAAATAGTGGGATAATATAATGACTAGTTTGTGTGCCCATATAAAAGCATTCATCAGAGAGCGAGGGGACGGAGAGAACAGCAGATGAGAGAGAAAAGACAGTGTGTGTCCACGCATTTACATTTATTATCAAAATGTTGCCTTGTATTTCCTTGTTCTCACTGAAACAAAGTGTACAATTTCGTTTTTAATGAATTATGTTTAACATTATATAAAACACTATTATATATACACTACATATATTTATTTGAATGAGTATTGTAAAAAGTCCTCTGTGAACACGTAATACTACAAAAACACCATATAAAACATCTAAAAACAGAATAAACAAAGACGGTTACCACTACATTATAATGTATATTTGAATTACCGTGCCACCAAACAGGTTCATTTAGAAAATACAGAATGACAAAGGGGTTTAGACTTTTGTTTTGTAGGTGTTCACTCTCATACCCAGGACTAAAGTACCAGATGTACAACGTTGTTGTTTTCTCTGCATACATGTCAAGAAAAGGAATGAAAAGCCCCATGGATCCCTGTAATTGAATTATAGAACCGCTTGATAATGGTTTGTTCTTTGATTATCGTTGATTATTATTCTCCTCCTAAATTCAATGAACATCATATTAGACCTGCTTAATGATCTGTTGATCTTCACCAATAACAAATAAACACACTATCAAGACCAATCGTATGGACATTTGTCTGGTGTATTATTTATTGCTAGTATGTACAAAATGCAGACACATTCATCGTTTTATTTAGTACAGAGCTTGGCAATGGGAATCTGTGTTACATTATCATGTTTTCTTATCAAATCAAAAATGTGAGTTGAGAAAGGAAGTCGTTCTTGCCAAAATACATACCAGAACATCGCCAGTAAACAAAGTGAATATAATGGCAAGCAGACAAAGGAAGAAGTAGGCTATTGCAACGATATGGCACTAGAGAACAAAAATATACTTTAGATGCATAACAGTGTATGAATGAATAAACATATCATTCATAAATTAAAGTGTATCCTGTCTCCAAGCATATTTGATCTATTTAGTTATTTTTGAATTTCATCCCTGAAAATCAATTCTCCAGCTCTGTCTCCCTTAGCAACAGGTTATAATCCATAGTTACGAGAGGCGGTTGCTAGGCGCGTTGCCGAGATACAGACCATCACTGCTACGTGGGAGGCCACAGGGTCCTTGACGATGGCAGAGAGACCAGGGACTGGTGACAAGAGACATGACAATAATGGTGGGATCTTTTTCTGTCTGTAATATTAATTATGCGAGAAATGGCAGTGGAAACGCCTTTAAGCGCAAATATCGATCTAATAACCATCATATTGAAGTTAACATGGAGTCATAAGATGATATGGTGTGTGGTCCTCCCACTATGACTGGAGAAGCCAAGCCGTTTTTTTTAGGCTACAAATGAATGGGCTACCAGCTCTCACAGTCTTACATCAGAATAAGACATTCATCCATGTTATTCAAACGCCACATTTCGAAGTGTTTAACGTTAAGTTAAGGTATTCATTCTGAAATGTTTAAGGCTAGGGTTAAGTTCAGGCATTAACTCCGAATTGTTAAGGTAATGGTTAAGGTTTGGGATAGGCTTAAAACAAAAATATTAAAAACAACCTTCTTTAGCTGGATTCAAACTTGCAACCTTTGGAATCAAAGGCAGATGCTAAAGCTCATTCGCAATCCCTGTCCACAACGCCCCAGCAAAACCGAAGTCTACATGAAGGTAATAGCACTTTCTACGTTATCTATCGATGTCCTCAGACATGGATGGACGTGGAATACTGACTTGTAATCACGGGTGACCTGGCTGGAAATAAATCATGATGAACTTCACAGGGTGGTGAAAGTGCACGGTGATGTTGATGCTCCTTTACAATAAGTGTCGAGGGTCTTAATCTGGTGGTATGATCGACGGTTGACTGCCCTTTGACAAATACAAATATTCTTGCTCTTATCCATAATGATCTCATCATGTAGACTAGCCAACCCGCACAGCCTGCCCGCACTGTATCTGTGAGCTGTTGGCTAGCGCAGGTGCCAAGGCCGGAGCAGGCGGATTTGCTATTTAACGCAACAGTTTTTGTGACCAAACTATCCGTAGAGTTCAACATGCGATGGAAACACATTGAGCTTTAGGTTTTTATTCGGAACATGTAAACATAAGCAAAAAAATTACATGTTGTGTGCACTACATCATCACCCACGGACTTTTATCCGCAAAAAAAGGAACGTTTGGTGGAAACACCACTGTTGCGAAAAAGCGCATATATTCTTTATGCAGATTTTTTGAAAATTCGAATGAAAATCCGTTGCCAATGAAAACCTAGATAGTGTGAGGACAGAATTGTAGAAAAACACAAAGGATAAAGTCAAACATCAAAATGGACAATCTGCTGACCTTGATTTACTGAAAGAAACCTCCTCAGTTATCCAACTATGAAAAAACAGTGTGCGTGTGCATTTGATGTGGATGGGCAAGCAAGATAGTGAGTGTCTTCATTTGACTTGCATTATCTTTGTGGAAGAAGCGCCAGTTACTCCGGTCATGACAAAGACATCTGGAGTTACTCTAGTAGTCTTTGTTAGAGCGTGGGGCCAGTAACCAAAAGGTTGCTTGATCGAATTCCTAAGCTGCAAGGCAGTTAGCCCATTGTTCCCCGGGTGCCGAAGATGTGGATGTCGATTAAGGCGGTCCCCTGCACCTCTCTGATTCAGAGGGGTTGGGTTAAATGCGGAAGACACATTTCAGTTGAAGGCATTCAGCTGTACAACTGACTAGGTATTCCCTTTTCCCTGATAGGGCATATTAAAGTTGCAGTCGGAGCTCCAGTATTTCGCTCCATCCCTCCCCATACTTCCCTCTAGGGGGCAGTAGCACTGTACTCACACCAGGGCCGCCCGGCCTCTGCTCCTGCTGAGATGAAAGCCACAAAGCTAAGCCTTACACAAACTGCATAACCATCACACTCCCTTATTTCTCTTTAGGACAGGGTTTAGACATGTTAAAGGATGTTAGTATGATGGCACAAGATGAAAAGCCAACCTAAGGTAACACTCTGAATGAGTCTTCAGCTCTACTCTACTACTATTCAAATATGTTATGTCTTAAAGGTCCAATGCAGCTGTTTTATCTCAATATCAGATCATTCCTGGGTAACAATTAAGTACCTTATTGGGATTGTTTTCAATTAAAATGGTCAAAAAGATACAAAAATAGCTTCTTGGCAAAGAGAAATTTATCAAGCAAGAATTTTGCTAGGACTGTCAGGGCATGGTCTGAGTGGACAGGGAAACTGAAAACTATCTGTTATTGGCAAAGAGGTTTGGCATTCTCTTTGTTATTGGTCTATTAACAAATGGACCACATGGTGATGTCACAAGGCAGGCCAAAACTCCATAGCAACAAAACAGGCGGACATTTCAGGCAGTCTTTTCAAATAACTCTGAATAGTATTAGCGTCATTTTTTAAATGTCATAGTATTATTCCAACCACATCGTGTGTAAATATATATATCACGTTTTTGACTGCAATGGGCCTTTAAAAAACAGAACCATAGACAACATGGCACGTTTGTGTACATTTTGGGTTCAACATTTTTTAAATTGCATCTTTATTTTACTGGATGGGGGGGGGGGGGGGACATCATTATGCATGCAGTTTTTCTGTCTTAGTACAGTTTTCATGTAAAAACTGAACGTGATATTAGTCTTGGTTTGTTGAGATGATAAATTACTTCTCTAAACCTTGAGAAAATTGAGTAAACAGTATAATAATTTTACTCTTTAAACAATGAAATAAGCAGTGACTCGTGTGAATGAACTGATTTTTTTCATTGCTAACCTGAACAGAGAACACCCACTATATAATGAAAACATGGAATAAGATACTGTATATCTCAGAATAAATGGGAAAAAAAACAAATTGTTACAAAATATTTCAAATCAAACCAATATTTGTGTGGGTTGAGTTGTAAGATGGATCAATTACAGAAAATATATTAGTGAATCATGCAATCAATTGTGTCCAAAAAACAAACATGGTAAAAATATTTAATTATTATGTATATAGAATACTCATACCACATTATACTTGCTGTAAATCTACCCAACAATTTACCCAACGATAGGTAAATACACATAAAAAAATATGAATCAGGGAATATGGGCATATTTCTCTCCTATTCAGGAGACAGTAACTGTGTCCCCCTGTTGTTCCCAGCCCATGAGGCTGATCATGGACTTGGTTGGGAGGAGAATAAGATGCCCCTGTTCTATTGGATCCCCTGTTGGATGGGATGGAATGGCTTCTCTAATTGGTTTCAATTCTTAATTGAAATGTCATAAAAATGCACCAGTACATGTGCTGCCACAATTACCTCATGCAAATCTCCTGATGAATTGACGTGTGGGGCGTAATTGCAGCTGTTAAAAAATGCATTGATTTCTACTGGAATAACATCAATTCAAATCAGTTCACTCTGTTGCTTCAACCTGTGGAAAGCTTTTGTCACTGCTCAGTTTCCTATTCCTAGCACGCTGATCTAAATAGAAAACACTTGCACCCGTTCACAATGTGGGTACATCAGATTGATTTGAATGGTAAGCTTTTATATCCTATGTACTATATCCATTCAAATGACCTTTTGTAGTAGAAATTGTAAGGGAAGAAAATAAATAATGTTTTTGTTTGTACATGTTTCTCATTATTAGTTATGAGTACTTTATATAGAACAAACATAGTCTGTAGGGAATTCAAAAGCACTTGTATGAATGTAGAACACACACACACAAGCATGCACATACACACACTCTTTCTCTCTCTCTCTCTCTCTCTCTGATAGCTTTGATTTTGGCTTTCACCAAATGTTCTGTGCATTATCTGTCAGGCCTGATGATAGAGGGTGGCAGGCCCGAAAGAAAGGGTTAAAGCATCTTGTGAGTTATTGCCTTCCACTGTAGTCATAGCAACAAGTTAATAAGTAGCTTCTCTGATCTTCTTTTGTTGCTTTGTGCAGGTTGCTAAGATACAGATTGCATTCAGAGGTGCAAACATGTTCTAATAAGAAGAAGAATGAACTTTAAACGCAAAAAAATATTTACAAATATAAAAACATTAGAGCAGAGCTGTTCTATTAGAACTATCCGATTTACAAAGAAATGGTTGAATTGAACCAAATGTAACAGTAACAAGAAAATAAACAATAGTTAAACTAAGACCATCATTAATAATGTTTTGTGCATTATTCCTAGTTATCATTGGTCTAGAAAGATATATGAATATAAAATACACTTTAATAATCTTCTACTTTGGCTAACAACCGTCTCGCACTACAGTAGACCAGTAAGATCGTTTCTAAAGGTAAACCGGCCAATCAGATGATTTGGTCTGTAGTCGAGCATGCTCCTGGATACACACGGTGGATACAAGGGCAAAGTAAAGCATTGCCTCGGAGTTGCATCATTCTCTTCGCAGGTCTATTAGCAGGCATAGTCTGCCTAGCTCCTTATGAGAACCACTCAGAAAGCAGAATTAGACACACTTCCTCTAGTGCTGTGACCTTTGTGAACCACTGCATCATGAGTTCTAATCCAAGGAGAAATAACCACGTCTGAGCTGTACTGGGGCATTACAGTAGTTGGTATATCTTTATTCCTTTTGAATTACTGTAACACAGTAGAAAGACAGAATTTACAAGTATAATATTAATAGTCAATGATCCTACCTAGATTTTTTGGCAGATAATATTAAAGATATGATTAATCACATAAAGATATCTGATCTGTGTACTTACTTCCAAAATAATCATTGTAAAAGACATATATGACTAAGACCGCACAGCCCCGCACGTGACACCGAGGTCTTCCTTCCCTACCCATTTCCTTGCCCTTCAAACGGCGGAGGCCTTTTTTCAGAGGAAAACGTGCATTGATTGAAAAGACAAACGGCATCCATACTGACACCGCAAACAAACAAACAAGCAGCTGGAAGCTGTGAAGCAACGGTGGGGGAGCGTTTGGGTTGTTTTGGATGATAACGCCTGATCCCTCTGTCCTGTGTCATTGTAACGCTCTGGCCTCTCAGCTCAGCCATCAACAGGCAGACAAGAGGACAGACAGAGTAACTATACCGCCTGCCGTGGAAATGTCCTGTCTGTCCCTAAGACACACTGTCCCTCATGTGGACTATTGTGTGTGTGTGTGTTTGCAATTTCCCTCAGCGTATGAGTTTATGAGTTTATGAGTGTGTGTGTGTATAAATCAGTCTGTGTGATTAAAGCAGGATAATTAGAGAATAATGAAGCCTCAGTGTGATTTATGAAAATAGATTCAATGTCACAGCTGAATAGCGGCAGGTTAAATGCCACTGACCCACCAAATACCAAGAGAGATTTGAACAAAGACTATCCTGAATACAAGTGAGAGGTTGGGGACTGGACTGGGCCAGGGTGGGCCTGAGGGAGGGGTAGTGGGATGTGTTGGCTTCGTAGCGAGCCAGAGGACCAATGCGGCCAGGTGGTTGGGTTTTGGTTTATTCTGCTTACATCTAGAGAAGAAGGAAAAGCAGCTTTACCTCTCCAATACTGATTAAAGGCCCTGTTCTCCCACCGGGCTTCAGGCTAGTCTGGGTTCATTCAATCTCCGGCTTGATTACTCGATTGGACTCATTGATTGGAGAGGCACTTAATGACCTATTGTCTCAAGTGTTAATCAGTTGTTGACAGACAGTTCTCTCTGGGACCAGCGGGGCTCGCTGAGACGGTCGGCCAGAGAGGAGAGGACCGATGTTCACTGGACTTACTGGGGCTGAATGATTCAAGGGCTATAAAAGCAGGAAGCACGTGGACCATCGACGTTCACGTTGGCCACATCCCTCTGGAGCGCCACCGTGCTTGAGAGTGACATCATCGTCAGAGAGGGGGGGGGGGGGGGGGGGGGTTTAATGAGTCAGATGTACTTGGTTCGTTGTGCTCAAACCTTTTGCACTCACTCTGTTTTATATTTTATCGTTATGTTTTTACCACCCTGTGAGTTACCCTGAAATGAGAGAAAGATTGAGATATAAAAATGGGGGTTTGGTGCATGGTCTCTCTGTATGCACCTTTCAGCTTGTATTTATGGAAACTCTGCAATTGCAAATCACATAAATTCTAAAGAAATGTAGAACCTTGTAAAATATTACCTAGGGGATAGAGACGGGGGGATTTTATGAATAAGGTCCACTGGTGTAAAACTGAGTTAGTGACCAAGATTTGGAATGGACCAGCAAGCGTAATGTGTTCAGCTGTATGGCTAACGCAGTGAAAAAATAATGGTGTCATTAGTGATGATCCAAACCCCAGACCTTACAGATTTGCTCAAACAATTTTCTTCATCCAAAATGACAAATGACCCATAATGTATAATTATTTCGATTGAAAAAAGTGCTAGATGAAAAGCACTAAATGGGCCTGGATATCAATTTCTAATTTGTATTACCCCCATTTAGTCACAGTTTTCCTTTTGAAGCCCTGTTGCAAAGAAAGAAAGAGATGAAAAGAGAGTGACGGAGAAGGAAAGTGACAGGTACTTAGAGGCATAGTGAGTCTGTGGGTGTGTGTATGCATACAGTACATGCCCCCCCCCCATCTTTATTACCTGAGACAAAAGAGAAATTTGTTTTGACACAGAGTGGCTCTGACTGCCATTGGTGACATTTGGAGGAGGTGACACTGAGGGCTGCCACTGCAGAAGACTGTAAACTTTGACACAAAAGGATTGGGTGGAGTTCTAATGCAAATTGAGGTGGAGATAGAGATAAGTTGACGGCAGTCTTGATGACTGCTTGGTGAACATAATTTGAGCAACAATAAAAGCATATTAAGAAACACAAAGAAAACACCATACTTCTCCATAACTGCAGCAACAGAGATATGGCATGGCTGGCAGTTTTAATGGCATGTGGGGCCTCCTGTGGTGCCACCTGTAGATTATGTCGTATGTTGCCTTTTTAATTATGGCATATAGTATAAGCTGTCAGTCAAACTAACCTCGACGGTTAAGCTTAGGTATTAATTTGGAGTGGATAAGTTAAGGTTTAAGGTTTGGGACATTGTTAACCTCAACTGTTAAATGTAGGTATTAATCTAGAGCGGTTAAGGTAAGGGTTAAGGTTTGGGATAGTGTTAACCTCAACGGTTAAATGTAGGTATTAATTTAGAGCGGTTAAGGTAAGGGTTAAGGTTTGGGATATTGTTAACCTCAACGGTTAAATGTAGGTATTAATTTGGCGTGGTTATGGTAAGGGTTAAGGTTTGGGATATTGTTAACCTCAACGGTTAAATGTAGGTATTAATTTGGCGTGGTTATGGTAAGGGTTAAGGTTTGGGATATTGTTAACCTCAACGGTTAAATGTAGGTATTCATTTGGCGTGGTTATGGTAAGGGTTAAGGTTTGGGATAGGGTTAAAACAGGACATTTAAATGACAAAACAAGAGGGATTGAACACTGGGATAGAACCCACGATCCGCAGAGCTATAGCTTGTAGTTTAACCCATCCCTGGCTACAGAAGATGGTAATTGGTGGTGGTGTTGCCCGTAGTGGACGGTAGGAAATTACTTTGGAAATAAAATTACCAATAAACTCATGCCATAATTTCACCATTTAGAATATGCCGAAATAAACCAGAATCGTCTAGACTGGCCTGATATTACTGTACATAAATTAACAGCTCCTCTGTATAAAACCTGTACTTTCATATTCATGTCTGTTGTTATTTCTATCCTATTGAAAAGCAGAGTGGACATAATGGTTTAAGCATGCATGTCCACCTGTCTGTCTAGATCTATACCAAGCCCCTCGCTGGCTGTTGCTGCATCCTTCTCTTTAATTATCTCCCCCTTTCAATCCCAACATCGTCAAGTCTCATCAATGCTTCTTCATTTTTTGTCAATACCAGCACAGGCCTAAGCTCTCCACACCTGGCCAGTCACCATGGAAACCTCACCTCTAACAACAAAGAGCTCTGTAAGAGACGGCAACGCTGTGTTCTCCTTGATTAGATATTGATTAAGCTTTTGTAAAACAAAATAGGATTAAAATGATTGGGCAGCTATGCTTACCCAGGGTCCACTCTAGACTTCCATTTCATTATAAGCCTTTGTTATTTCAGAATCTACATGTTAAGGGGGATGGAATCGAAAACGCAGAGCCTTTTCTCCTGTCATTTTAGAGACCCCTCCAGGGACAGAAAGATGCACAAAGCAACTAGTACTTTACAGGGGATTACAGAGGGCTGGGAGTTATTCTAGACTGATCTCAGCCTTGAATAGACTATTGTGAACAAATAGAGGCTTTTGAGTGACATAGCCTATGCTTAGTGTTTCCAACCTGTTACCCATTACAAGGACATGATAATAGGCCTGGTTGAAGTTGCCAGAGAGACATGCTTGGGAGCCCTAATGGAGAAAACGACACATTGATGGACCATTAACATCATATGCTAAATGCATGCTAAATGACCAATAATAAGTCAATATTATTCAATAATAATATTATTATGGTGAATATTACAACATACTATGACGTAGCCAAAACAACGTAGTTACACTGTAAAAAAAAAGGAGTGTTGTTTTTACGGTAACTTACTGGCAGCCAGTTACTTGTAAGTTACTGTACAAAAAGGTTTGCTACTGTAAGTTCCAAATAAACTTTAGTTTAGCAGTACATTACTGTAGTTTCTATGGAATGTACGGTAACATAGTGTACTTTTCTTCTACAGTAACTTACAGGTACCTGGCTGCCAGTAAGTTATCGTAAAAACAACAGGATTTCATTTTTTTTTACAGTGTATGAAATCCTTATTAGCATACCTGTGTAAGCGGGATGCAGGATCAACTGGATGTTTTTTTTAAACTATTTGAGCAATTACCTATTTTTTTTCTCTCTCACCTCTAATTGGGACTCCAGACTGTATCAACACACAGCACCTACCAAGTGTGAACTTCTCACTTATCAGAGAAGTAGGTGTGTGTCACCCTCATACAAAAGAGGGAACTGAAGAGCTGTAAGGTTGAGAAAACGGGGAGAACGCACCACACCTCTCCTGCTTGAAAAAGTGGGGATCTCTTAATTGAGGATAACCATTCAGAGGAATTTCGAATTAACATTGTTGAAACAATCTGACCCTTTCTCATAAGTACACAACCAAACATAAAAACATCCATCTCTTTTATTATCTCCCTCATAACAGCATTTTAAATGTATTTATAAAAAATCTTCAACCAGTCTTTAATTGGTATTCTACACTCTGAAGAGTACAGATGGAAGTGTTCTTGTAGTATTCTATCTTCTTTTACCCACACCCCTCCTTCCCCGAAAACAAACAACCAAAAGCCTGTTAGCTGTGTTTCATTGGCTTTAGGGGAAACAGGACAGATTGAGTATCGACAGTGGTAGCTAGCTGCAGAAGCTTATAGCTCAGAGGCAACACTGTGAAATCTCAGGGGTAGGAGAGAGACACAATCAAAAAGGCAGAAATAATTCTGCAAAGACTCACATCGAGGATCTATCCAGTTTGTCATGAGGAATCATGGACTGTCGGCAGCACAATGAGGAAGTCTCCAGGGACACAGACCAGGAGTCACCATGTGATGGCTACGAGTTACTGTTCCAACTGGGCCTTTTGCTTTTTTATCGTCTGCAGATTTAACCACTATAAATCTGTTTCCACACCGATACTATCCTCTTTGTACCGGGGGACAAATAAAGAAGATACATCTTTAGTGTCTGTGGGGACTATGTGGTCATTGAAATCCCTTGGGTGACATACTCTATTCTGGGATGTTGTGCTGTCCAACCAGAGATACTCAAAATAAAGAGTAAAATCGTATTTGGCCCAACTGAGTGTAACCTTTGAACTGGGCTGTGATGTGTGATGTGTCATGGCTGGTGTCCTCACTGTTTAGGGTTCACGAAAGCGGAGGTGAGTTGGTCCATAAGTAGGTCACTTAGTTACCACAGACAGGGTCAACGTTACTGAAGTCTCTGTCTGCACTACAAATATTTCCTTCCTTCCTTTTCCTTCGTTATTATGGTCTACAAGATCAAATTCATTGATTCGTCTATTGATCTTTTACTTCTTATGAGTCAGATGCCAACTCACAAAAATCCCTGGTGCACCTTGGTTTGTTTCAACTGTTACACCTCAGAGGTCGATGGAATATCCATTTCAGGTTCATCAATTCACAAATGATTCCCCTCCCACTCCCAATCTCCGTCCCATTTATTATGCATTATTCGTCCTTTTTAAACGATTTTCTACTAACCTTCTCATCTAATTTGTTATTCAGATATGGTTAGCACTATTATCTCAATTAATACAATGACACATTCTAAATGCATTCTGTGTATATATAAAATGACAGAAGGCACCACAAGATGTTTTACAGCTATACCAACCAAGGCCATGTCATGGCATGCTCTTCCAAGTTCAGCAGACTTCAGTTGATTGTATATTATTGAATCAATAAAAGGAGGACAATGCAGGCTCAATCTTCTACAGGACTGTGCTTTATTTTAGTCTAAGCAGAATATAATGAACTAGAGAACTACAGTTCAGGAGCACTATGGGAGAAACCACCCCGAATTAGGGAAAACAGACCCGTGCCAACACTAAGTCAAATTACAGTTCTGTTTTGAGAAAATAGGGATAATCAACTAACTTTGTTCATGTAAAAATGAGAAAGATATACAATTATATCTAAAATATAAATAAATCAGCTAATAAGTACCTAAAATAAATGATGATAAAATACATAAAATGACATGTTTTATATGTCTGACAGAAGTCAAATCAAGTGGATGAAATGCGAGAGAGAAGCTGGGAATGTAATGTCTCATGAAGCAAAGTAGAGTGGATGATTTTCGCTTTCCTTTATATCTTAATGGTTGCACAAAGGCTCTCATTTCATGTTTGATTAGGGCAACTCTGCTATGTTGGTTTCATGTGGTAAAATTTGGTCCATGTAACCGATGGAAATGTAACTGTACTGTATGACCCCGTCCTTATTGGTGTCAGAAGTGGGATTGAGGCAAAACTGACACAAGGCAATCTTTACAACTGACAGCTGCATTTCAATTAACCAGAAACTCATCATCTCAGCAAGGAAAAACCAGAGCATGTTTACAAACAATGGAAAAGAACTAGCATTGGCATCCCCAGGATACAATGTCTGTGATACGTTTTTTAAGGTAATACTGCCAGAGAGAATGCATGTGTTTTAAGGCAGACTTCCCTCTCTTGATCAGTTTGGTGTCAAGGCCATGGGTTGACCTGACTAGACCAAAACAGTGTTGTGGAACTTTTAATCTGTTAGTGGCACATTTTCTTCAGTGGTGTTGGAGTCAACCACAGTTGTTATATACAAGTTTGTCCAGTAATGTTGAAATAGCTCTTAAGAAATTATGTCTGAGAGAAACTTCCCGCATACAGAAAAGATGACAATAAAAGAGATGTCTCTGATTCTTTTTCTAGAAAAAAAAGATTCAAGATGAAGAAAGAAATTATCAAACAAAAGAGAAATGTATGGCTAAAAGACAATGATCACGGTAAATGACAGCTTATTTTTCAAAACAAATCTGACAACAAATGTTCTGAGGTTTTCCAAAAGAACAGAAGGTCGACAATGAAATCCTTTTCAACGTTACTTACAGCCGATGCGTCCTCTCGAAATTGTGTTGTGCAATGGATTCATCTTTATGAATCCCCATGACCTTTTATCATCTTTTACAGTCCAGTTTCTAAGTCTTGTACTGAATGTAAGAGCTTTCTGTCAACAGCATGTCTTTAAACTTGCGCATTTACAAGTAATTCCATACAGGATTGTGTAGCAAAAAGTCCCTTCAACATGTATCTTCAAAGCATATCAGAATAAACCTTGAGACAATGGGTCCATCCCAGCTTCAGCAGATAACAAAACAGAAAACAGAAGAGAATGGAAAAAAAAGAACCATTTACCAACATTAATATAAAATCCATTTTAACATCAGCGCTTCAATATTCAAGAAAAGAAAATCCCTACTGTTTTTGATCAATTATTTCATAGTTTCCTTCTCGTAGTCAGTGAAATATATGAACTATTTCTTTATTTTTTTTCAACATGATTTATTGTACGGTCGTCTATAAAGAAGCCTTAACAGAATTAAAAAATAAGCTATGTAATATGTACAGGAGTACCACAGGCAGCTGTGTACTCGGGCCGTGGGGAGAGCAGAGGCAGGGGCAGGCCACAGAGGCAGGGAGATCTGCAGGGTAGTCATTCATTCTAGTAGCAGTGCATCCGGCTCACCTGGCCCTCTCTTTTTCTCATCATACACCTGTGTTCTGTGTTTGGATAATGTGTAAATATGTTTTCAGCTCCAATCTGGCAACCCCTCACCCCCTTCTGCCCATACCCGTGGAGCTGTGGAGTATAGCGGTGACTGGCGGGCGCCGCCCAGCCCCGATGGCAAGCTAGCTAGCTAGCGACTAGCGAACTAACGGCTGCTGTCACTATCACCTGCTCCTCTGCATGGCACGGAGCAGACTGAGGGCGGGCCTACTCTTCACGTCTTTGAGGTCACATATATCAGTCTCATCAGCTCCGATTGGACTAATCCAATTAGCTAGTGCGCAGGCAATCTTTCAACTGTCAGAAATATCATGATGTGTCAGTGTAAACCTAATTAATGGATTGCTCCAGGCTGGAATTGAAGCCCTACTAAATCATCTAGAATCAGATCTCTGCTATCTTCTCCCTGTTATGTAGGGTGGTGTTCAGCTGAGTGTATAGTGCATATTCATTCATATTTACTCAGTAACCAAAAGGCCAAAAGGTTAAAATATCCCACCCTCTCCAAAGATTCCCTGCACTGCTGTGGATACGTTTTATAGTGACATCAATGTCCACACAGCCAGGTGACTACTATAGACAGACCTCTCTACTGTACAGTTCTTACTTCCTGACTCATTTGTTTGTGTTCAATTATTTACATGAAGGAATAAAAAATTCTGTCTCCATCACTTTGATTCGAATCTCCAGCTTTGTTGTCAAACATGATCCCACACTTTCCTGTGATTGACTGCTCTTTATGCTGTTTATGATAGGATCAAAGTCTTCCTTTTAGTGTCTTTTAAAATTGCACGTTGACCTGATGGATCCAAGGCATTAATGTTTCAATGACAGACAGCACTCCCTGTGACTGACTGACAGTGTGATTCTGTCTCTGGCTCCTCCAGCTGCCCTGGCAGAGGTCCAACATGCTCCCCCAGCTCCCACCATACTCTCAGTGCCTCTGGGTGAATACGCAGCTCTTATTCCTCCCCAGCCAGACAAGGCAGGCAGGGCCCATGGGGAAGGCAAGGCTCTGAAAGTTTCCACTAATCATGACATCATAGTGCCTGATGCCCTGAGTATCGAAGTGACTTTGTGGAGTTTCAGTTTAGCACCCAACCCCCCCCCCCTCCAAATCCACTTCACTTCCCCTCTCAGCTAAAATCCCATTTCCACGGCGAAAACCCCTTTTTGCGTTACCTAAGCGAGATGACGGAAAAGCTCTCCTCTTCTCCCAAAGCAGCTATTAAATGAGAGCCATTAATTTCTCCCTCCTGTCCAACAGGTTCCTTTAATTATCTCTCCACTTTCAGTCAATTACATTTCACTTCCTTTCCTTGACAATCACTGCTATTTTAGGGTGAGTGTTCTCTACACCCAGGGGCTGGGGTCTGCTAGACATGCTAGGCAGATCTCTCTTTGCTCACTAGGATTGGTTATTCAACCCATCCACCAGCTTCATAGCTCAGATGATTGGTTATCTAGGCTCTTAGGCAACCTCTTCGGCTCTTAGGATTGGTTACCCTGCCCCTCTGTCAGCCTCGGAGCTCTGAGGTTTCTAACTCCTCATGAGGACAGACTTTATGGAATGCAAACTAGGAAGGTATTATAACTAGAGCCAGTAGAGGAGGCAGAATAACCAGAGGTTAAGAAATGTGAATAACTGCCTCACAGGTGCTAATGTTACATGAGAAGGTCAGACATTACAGTGACCGTTGACATGACCATAAATATGTTTTTGTTATATTATATTTTACATACAGTACCAGTCAAAAGTTTGGACACCTGCTCATTCAAGGGCTTTTCTTTATTTTTACTTTTATCTACATTGTAGAATAATAGTGAAAACATCAAAACTATGAAATAACACATATGGAATCATTAAGTAACCAAAAAAGTGATAAACAAATCAAAATATATTTATATTTGAGATTCTTCAAAGTAGCCACCTTTTGCCTTGATGACAGCTTTGCACATGCATGGCAATCTCTTAACCAGCTTCATGAGGTAGTCACCTGGAATGCTTTTCAATTAACAGGTGTGCCTTGTTAAAAGTTCATTTGTGGAATTTCTTTCCTTCTTAATGCGTTTGAACCAATCAGTTGTGTTGTGACAAGGTAGGGGTGGTATACAGAAGGTAGCCCTATTTGGTAAAATACCAAGTCCATTTTATGGCAAGAACAGCTCAAATAAGCAAAGAGAAATGATTCCATCATTACTTTAAGACATGAAGGTCAGTCATTATGGAACATTTCAAGAGCGTTGAAAGTTTATTCAAGTGCAGTTACAAAAACCATTAAGCACTATGATGAAACTGACTCTCATGAGGACAGACACAGGAAAATGAAGACCCAGAGTTATGTCTGCTGCAAAGGATAAGTTCATTAGAGTTCCAGCCTCAGAAATTGCAGCCCAATTAAATGCTTCACAGAGTTCAAGTAACAGACACAACTCAACATCAACTGTTCAGAGGAGACTGTGTGAATCAGGCCTTACTGCAAAGAAACCACTACTAAAGGACATAAATAATAAGAAGAGACTTGCTTGGCCCAAGAATCAAGTGCAATCATCATTAGACCGGTGGAAATCTGTGTTTTGGTCTGATGAGTCCAAATTTGAGATTTTGTTCAAACCGCCGTGTCTTTGTGAGAGGCAGAGTAGGTGAACAGATAATCTCCACATGTGTAGTTCCCACCGTGAAGCATGGAGGAGGAGGTGTGATGGTGTGGGGGTACTTTACTGGTGACACTGTCTGGGATTTATTTAGAATTCAAGGCACACTTAACCAGCATTTCTATCACAGTATTCTACAGCGATACGCCATCCCATCTTGTTTGCACTAAGTGGGACTATCATTTGTTTTTCAACAGGACAATGACCCAACACACCTCCAGGCTGTGTAAGGGCTATTTGACCAAGAAGGAGAGTGATGGTGCTGCATCAGATGACCTGGCCTCCACAATCACCCGACCTCAACCCAATTAATATGGTTTGGGATGAGTTGGACTGCAGAGTTAAGGAAAAGCAGCCAACAAGTGCTCAGAATCTGTGGGAACTCCTCCAAGACTGTTGGAAAAGCATTCCAGGTGAAGCTGGTTGAGAGAATGCCAAGAGTGTGCAAAGCTGTCATCAAGGCAATGGGTGGCTACTTTGAAGAACCTAAAATCTCAAATATATTTAGATTTGTTTAACACTTTTTTGGTCACTACATGATTCCATATGTGTTATTTTATAGTTTTGAAGCCTCCACTATTATTCTACAATGTAGGGTATAATATAGTCAAAATAAAGAAAAACCCTTGAATGAGCATGCGTGTCCAAACTTTTGACCGGTACTATGTTTCCAAACAGACATAAAGTGAGTTGAACTAACAACATCAATAACCTATAATGTCAATCTAAATATTCTCATCTGAACATGAGTGGGTGGATTTCAGTCCTGCGTAAGGCTAGTCACCCCTAAGTTAACATTCTCCAGACAGCCTGTGCCTCGACTTAAGGCCAGACAGGGCCAGATCTGAGCTGAGATGGGCTGAGCTGGCAGCCTTCTGCAGTCAGTAAAAGAAGGATATAAAACCCACTTCTCATTTCTGATGTTCCAGAGCCTGGCTTCACTACAGCTATTTCTGTTTTCACTGCATGTCACACTAATAACCTTCCTCCCCTGTGTAGAAGAGCAATAAGAGTACCCTCGTTCAAACAGATCCCTGATTTAACATTGTCTAATCTAGCCTTCCCAAGCATGTTTCTGCAGCTCCCTGGTGCAACAGAAAGGCTATACAAGCATAGCACGTTAGCCAAGCAGGGAATATAAAACTGGGCAGGGGATTGGACCTAGGCTGAACCTAACCTTGCTCTAAGTTGACTGTAGGGGTATGCAGCATTTATCTGGTGTAGGCGGCATCAGAGGGCTCATGGTGAGGCTAATGGGACTAGTCTTGCAGGAGGTGCTTTTGAAGCGGCAGAGAGACAAGCATAGGAGATTTCATCGCTCACGGAACATTAGGTTTCCTATTGATTAATTCAGCATTACATAAATAATGAGCACAAAAGGGCTGCTGTGAAGAACATGCATTCATATTGACCTACTTCACATTAATTCATGTGGCTTCCTAGTTCCTACATGTTTGGCTGACTTCACAACAACTAAAGGTTGAGTGTTTTTACTGTTTTTGAAGTTAAGTTGCGACAACCCATGACCAAAGCTGGCACTGTTTTTTCAATGGGCATCGTTTTGATTCAAAATAACTACTGTGCGCCTCCAGTTCTGAACAATATTCTGTGCTTTGCAGGTGTCCCGACTGCAATACTGCCGTGAAAAATACATTTTTTTTTGAGCTGGTTGTTTTGTGGAAAATGGCGGCCTCTGAGGAGATTGTTGAGACACAATTAAGTGCTGAAAGCTGAAGTACAATAGCACAGGCCACCCGGCAGGCAGCTACAACAGAGGAACTGAGGGTTTTTAAACTGGAAGAGTTGGTTGTCTGCTAACCATTTCAACCTGCTATTGTTCAGTACCTTTTGTGCCTGGAGCAATATTTCAAACCGGGTCTCTTTTGCCTTATCTTCAACATAATCTATACCCACGCCAATCAAATATCCAACATTAATACCCAGAGTAGCTTTGACATGGAGGGTTTCATCCTGCTTCCTGGATCCCATCTCCATCATAAATACGGCTGCGGTGATATCGGTGCCAGGTCAGCTGTCGGCATCCTTGCCAGGGAGCCGCTACAAACATAATTCTCTCTAATCTACCTTCTGTCATCACAGAGCATTCAAGGGACCATCCCCACTGTAATTTGGTCCATGTGATTATGCAGATGACTTTTCACTTGGTTGGTGTTAATGTATAGAGCCTCACTATTACAACGTGATTAGAGGGAAAGGTGAAATAGCATGTCTAATACGGAGGAAGAGATAATCGAAGGCGACTGAAGCCAAACACTGAACTGCAGGTTGGTTTGAAACATTGTTCCAGGGGAACAGCTGAACAGCTATGAACAGCTAGGTTGGGGTTCTGGAAGGCATGATGGAACAGAACAGTGTCTATTCATAGCAGAGGAACACAAACACAAAGTCAGAAGCTAACATTCATTACAGTAATGTGGTATGATAAAAACAAGGATACAAATCAAGACAAATCCAAGAGCTTTTCTCTCACAGAAAAGAGTGGCATTGTGTTGTATTTAAGCAGCTGGGAGAAAGAGAATGAAAGTCATGTGTCTTGATGTCTCTTGTGTGATGCAGGCAGGCAGGCAGGGCTTTCAGTCAGTGACTTGGAATGCGTCCGCTCTGCTTTGGAGAGCAAGTCCCAGAGGTAAACAGACACAGGCTGGACAGAAGGCAGCAGGTACCTAATACATGCCAAGTGATTCCTTATCAACCCTTCAATCCCATTCCCCAAGAGCAAGCCAGCACAGATACATGGAGGCTGTGCTTGCTGTGGCTTCGGTCCCCGGAGGAAAACTCCAAGAAGCATCACTTTAAAGGATAAAGTAAGACGAGGTTGGACATGCTGGCGTGGAGTAGAGCTCAGAGATCAGGGTTTGGCTGTTGACCTCTCCCACTTTCCTCTCCCCTTCTCTTCAATGTCCAGCTCTACCTCCCATATGCCTTCAGTCAACTCTCAGGGAGTTGTGAGAGAGGGGGAGAGCTGGTGTTCTACTGAGAGAATTTGAGGAAGTGAATGACTTGCCATCTTATCCTTCCTCGAGACTCATAGCAAACATATTGATCTGGTTTTCATAGAGGGGCCAGCTGCATCCACCACTGTAAAATAGTCCAAATAAAGGGTCTCGTGGACACTAAGTCAAAGCCTGACAAGTTAAGAGTTCAGAGCTGTGTTCTGCTAGGCATGGATTGGCAGGGAGGAGCTGAATGATGGCTGTGGTATGGCTGTAATTCAGACTGTGTTAGGTTAGGTTGAGTCGGATAGGTAGGTTTTTCCACAGGCTCATTATATAATGTTTGAAAAAAAGCAGGTCAGGGAGGGGACATGTTAACAGTGGCATGTACATTATATACGACAAAGTTAAATGAGCTCTAAAAGCTTCCACTGTTTTGCCATCGATAAATCTAGTGTGTCTTTCAGAGCAAGTTCTGCTTGTGTCTGTTCTGCAGCCGTGGGGGTGAGGCGATGTTTCTCAATCTCACCAGAGCTTTAGAACGGCTTCAGCGGACATAAATATCCCTCTCTCTCTTTCTCCCTCTCTGTCTCTCTCTCTCTCTCTGTCTCTCCCTCTCTCTCTTTCTCCCTCTCTGTCTCTCTCTCTCTCTCTGTCTCTCCCTCTCTCTCTTTCTCCCTCTCTGTCTCTCTCTCTCCCTCTCTCTCTTTCTCCCTCTCTGTCTCTCTCTCTCTCTCTGTCTCTCCCTCTCTCTCTTTCTCCCTCTTGCCTAAAACATGGTTATTTTTAATGGGTCTATTTTTTTCGTTTACTCAAACGCCACGAGAGCCAATTCATTGTTATACAGTTGAGTCCACTCCTTTGGCAGTTTCAGTAGCTATCAACTCAATAATTTTCTTCTCTGCTTGCCTTAATTTTTGTCCATTAGTCCATCTCGTTTGCAGAAGCTTCTCTTTATGCATTTCTTTAATAACTTTTATAATAGCACACTCCCTGTCGTAATAATAGAGCTCAAAAGAAAAGAACACACCATGTCCGATTTGCTTGTTTTTTTTACAGTGGATTGTCGCTTGAACACAAAGGCTTGTGGGAAATAAGCCTCTCATATGTGCACCCTGTCCAGCACAGACACTAGGAAGGTCCATCTGTCTTTTCTCTTCTTCTTCCCCCTCTTCTCAAAAACAGTTCCTTTATAGCTGTCAGATAGTGCTGTGAGTGAGTTGTACACCATGATGAGGGACATGTCCAGCGGCCCGACCGTAACATCCAAGAGAGAGACCCCAATGCCCCAAAGCCCACTGGGACGGGACAGACAAAATGAATCATTTTTTCTTTTTCATCCCTCCAACCTTACTTTACAAGTTCAAGTATTTTTTTCTTAAAAAAAAATAACAGCAAAAAAGATCAAATCTACTTTTCTAGTATTCTACATTTTCTAATCTACTAACTGGTGGCAAAACAGCAACCAGAACATAATAATCAGCCCCTTTACTACGTTTCCTTGTCTTTTTTTCAATGTATACATTATTTCCTTTATCTTTTTATTCTTACTTAGGCCACTGGATATTGATTTAATGATTTATTTTGACTACTATTAAATTGTAATACTTGCAGCTACAAGGTAAGAGTTTTTTAAATATATATATATATATATATGTATATATATTTATATTCTTTTAAAAAGCGTTAAGTCCTTTGGTCCCTATTTCCTAAGGAATGATGCATGTAAATTCTCCTGGATTCTCCCTTTCTCTTCTTCTTTCCTCAGAGCTCGCCTTGTCACAGAGCACATCACCTGTGTAGGCACGAAAACCAAAATGGCAGCAGGCTGGTGTGTGTATATGTGTGTGTGTGTGTTTATGTGTGTGTCTGTCTGTCCGCGTATGTTTAAGTTGGCAAATGCACATACTGTAGGATGTCTGAGAGAATATGTGTGTGTGTGTGTGTGTGTGTGTGTGTGTGTATGTGTGTGTGTGTGTGTGTGTGTGTGTGTGTGTGTGTATGTGTGTGTGTGTGTGTGTGTGTGTGTGTGTGTGTGTGTGTGTGTGTGTGTGTGTGTGTGTGTGTGTGTGTGTGTGTGTGTCTGTGTGTGTGTGTTGGCCTGTATGTATGCATGTGTGTTTGGTAAGAGTGTGTTCATGTCTATATATATCGGTGTCAGTTTGCATGCTTTGAGCATAATGTGTCTATAAAGGTTTTCCATCTTGTTTAAAAAACAGCAGCAAAAAGTTGGTCTCTGCAAAAAATCCTCTTCCACAGACGCCAAAGCAAAACAGGGAAAAGAGGCATTTGCTAAAAAAAAATAAAAAAAATAATCTCCGGGTTCCTTCTCCTCCTCAGTCACCCAATCTTCTCCAGCTATTCTTCCAGCAGAATCAAGGGACCACCCTTCTTTCATGATATGTAGCAGAGCAAGAAGTCTTTGTACTTTATACTGCACTTGTGGAAATAAGGTGTTGTGGCCCTTCATCCTGTAAGAGAGAGAGAGAGAGAGAGCAGATTCAGTGAGGTGAGGGCAAAATGGTCTTGTTCAGGGTGCTGGCTCCTGCCTGGTTTAGCACACTGACAGGCACAGCTAACAGAATGGAAAACAGACAAAGGAAAAGAAGGAGGATGTCAATCAGATCTAGAAAGAAGTGGGCTGGAGGTGGAGGGGTTGTGTTTTACCATAAGGAACAGTCATGTATGCTGTGACAGCACTAATCCAAAGGCGGTAGGTATTTAAAGCAACTTTACTCTCGCCTCAGAAACAATGATTTTACTAAACGTTAGCCTGTCATCTCTGTTAATTCCTCTGTTAATAGTATTTTCTGATCATTTGTGATAATCCCAATGACAACCGAGGGAAGGGGGACGCTAAAGACGAAGGGATGTACTGAAGGTCAAATAGTAGCCCATTAATGATAATATTATGATGTTAAACATTATTATTACAAAACTCCAGAGGGAGGAAAAGTTTATGATCATCTTTTCATGCTTTTTTGTGTGTAGTGAACAAATTAAAAACTAATACTCAAAACTATTGGAAAATACACCCAGAGCTATAATGTTTTCATTGCCATAACAGTAGATATGAATTACATACTTTTTATGGATTTGTGTGCTTTTTGGCAATGGTTGAATAAGCTGGAGTTACAGTTGGATGCAATCATCCTTAATGTGTACTGGCCCTGAATCCTGGTACAAAAAGACAGCCAAATCACAGCTAATCACTCTCACAGAGCCCACATGAAAAATATCTGACTTTGTGGAGCGAACATATGCCGAGCAAGTCTTTGTTCTGTTATTTTCTCCTGAGAAATGAGCTTGTTACCATTTTATAATAGATCAGCTACTTAACTGTGGGAGATGAGATGCTGGTAACGTATTTCATATCTGCGGAGGCAAGCAGGACCATTAGAGATACGCCTTTGCACAAAGATACCTGATTATAGATGTTCCAGCTTTTATACAAAAACACCAGTAATTCAAAGTAAGCATCTACCATAGAAGTTACAGTATAGAAGAAGAAAAACATTATATTTAAAACATAACAGCTTGTATTTCCAGAGGGGAGTTTTAAGTGGAAGCAACTGATGAAGACCAAACTACTGGAAAAACATTTTTATATCTACATGGATAACTACCTACTTTCACACAAATGCACACACCCTGAAGTGGCTCTCAATTAGAGATTCACGAGAGAGACACAGCCACAGGGGAGACAGGCGAACCCAGAGAGACCTGAGTTACAGGAGAGATCGACAAACCCAGAGAAACCTGATCTACAGAGGAGACAGGCGAACCCAGAGAAACTTGATCCACAGGGGAGACAGGCGAACCCAGAGAAACCTGATCCACAGGGGAGACAGGCGAACCCAGAGAAACCTGATCCACAGGGGAGACAGGCAAACCCAGAGAGACCCAGTGCCCTGCTGGCTGGTTGTCCTGACAGACTGCACTTAGTTAAGTCAGAGATCTGTATATAATGACAAGATGTTCATGTCTCTGCACTAACAATGGGAGTTGTTGTCCCAAAGGCAGGAAGGCAGGTGACAAGCTTCGGACCAAAATAAGCCCATATAAACACATGGGGCTTATTTTTGGGCAGATTTTGGAGAGAGTAAAAATATTTGTAGATGATTCATCATGAGACAATAGTAACTCATACATGGCATGCACAAGTAATCTATTCAGTGCTAAAATAATTACAAACACATTGAGTTAATTGTTGGGCATGATAATACTGAAAAGACCAGACTAAAACAACACAAGCAGAGGATGCACCATTCATGGTATTAGTTTCTTTGATTTATTTTTGATGGTGTTTGTGTGTGAATGTGGGTGGAGTTTGGCTGGGGTGTGTGGGGCTACACCACTGCCTGCAGCTCTGCAATCACAATGTAATTGGTTAGCCCCCTCATAAATATATACAGTACATGGAAGTTATCCTCATGTTAGGCAAACAAACAATCACACAAGTACTCCAAGTGCAGACCAAATGCAGGGAGGAGTGGAGGAGAATCAACATTTTCCTGCACTTCTCTACAGTTTGTGGATGGATAGATGGATGGAGGAGATTTAATTGGCTGCACAAACACAGGGTCATCTTGTCTATCACTCAACTGAAGAGCTGGGGATTGACTTTAAAAAAAAGGTTATTTAAGCAAAGAATCTGTCTTATGACAACAAAAGTGGGCATCAGCCCTCTTGTGTGAAGAAATGTTGGTACTAATTATAAATAATTACAAAAACACTGTTGGCATACACAGTGCCTTCAGAAAGTATTCATACCCCTTGACTTATTCCATATTTTCTCGTGTTAGTCTGAATTCAAAATTGATTGAATATATATTTTTCTCTCACCCATCTACACACAATAACCCAGAATGACAAAGTGAAAACTTGTTTTTAGAAATGTTAGCAAATTGATTGAATTTGAAATACAGAAATATCTCATTTGCATACAGTAGGTATACACAACCCTGAATCAATATATGTTAGAATCACCTTTGGTAGTGATTACAGCTGTGAGTCTTTCTGGGTAAGTCTCTAAGAGCTTTGCACACCTGGATTGTACAATATTTGCACTTTTTTTTTCATTCTTCAAGCTCTGTCAAGTTGGTTGTTGATCATTGCTAGACAGACATTTTCAAGTTATTCAATAGATTTTAAAGACGATTTAAATCAAAACTGTAACTAGTCCACTCAGGAACATTCAATGTCATCTTGGTAAGCAACTGCAGTGTATATTTGGCCTTGTGTTTTAGGTTCTTTGCCCGCTAAAAGGTGAACCAGGGTTTCCTCTAGGATTTTGCCTGTATTTAGCTCTATTCCGTTTATTTTTATCCAAAACAAAAAAACTCACTAGTCCATGCTGATGACAAGCATGCCCATAACATGATGCAGCCACCACTATAATTGAAATTATGAAGAGTGGTACTCTGTGATGTGTTGTGTTGGATTTGCCCCAAACATAATGCTTTGCATTCAGGAAATAATGTTTTGCAGTTTTACTTTATTGCAAACAGGATGCATGTTTTGGAATAGTGTTATTCTGTACAGGCTTCCTTCTTTTCACGCTGTCATTTACAGTGCATTCGGAAAGTATTCAGACCCCTTGACTTTTTCCACATTTTGTTACGTTACAGCCTTATTCTAAAATTGATTCAATCGTTTTCCCCCTCATCAATCTACACACAATACCCCATAATAAACAAAGGAAAAGCATTTTTTTTTTTACATTTTAGCCTTTTTTTTTTTTTAAAGAAAATATCACATTTACATAAGTATTTAGACGCTTTACTCAGTACTTTGTTGAAGCACCTTTGTTAAAACATCTACAGCCTCGAGTCTTCTTGGTTATGACGCTACAAGCTTGGCACACCTGTATTTGGAGAGTTTCTGCCATTCTTCTCTGCAGGTCCTCTCAAGCTCTGTCAGGTTGGATGGGGAGCATTGCTGCACAGCTATTTTCAGGTCTCTCCAGAGATGTTCGATCGGGTTCAAGTCCGGGCTCTGGCTGGGCCACCTGCATTGTCGTGGTTGTGTGCTTAGGGTTGTTGTCCTGTTGGAAGGTGAACCTTTGCCCCAGTCTGAGGTCCTGAGCGCTCTGGAGCAGGTTTTCATCAAGGATGTCTCTGTACTTTGCTCCATTCATCTTTCCCTCGATCCTGACTAGTCTCCCAGTCCCTGCCACTGAAAAATATCCCCACAGCATGATGCTGCCACCACCATTCTACACTGTAGGGATGGTGCCTGGTTTCCTCCAGACGTGATGCTTGGCATTCAGGCCAAAGAGTTCAATCTTGGTTTCATCAGACCAGAGGAACTTGTTTCTCGTGGTCTGAGAGTCTTTAGGTGCCTTTTGGTAAACCACAAGCGGGCTGTCATGTGCCTTTTACTGAGAAGTGGCTTCCGTCTGGCCACTCTACCAATCAGGCCTGATTGGTTGAGTGCTGCAGAGATGGTTGTCCTTCTGGAAGGTTCTCCCATCTCCACACTTTGGAACTCTATCAGAGTAACCATTTGGTTCTTGGCCACCTCCCTGACCAAGGCCCTTCTCCCATGATTGCTCAGTTTGGCTGGGCGGCCAGCTGTAGGAAATAGTCTCTTTAAGAATAATGGAGGCCACTGTGTTCTTGGGGACCTTCAATGCTGCAGACATTTTTTGGTACACTTCCCAAGATCTGTGTCTCGACACAATCCTGTCTCGGAGCTCTACGGACAATTCCTTCGACCTCATGGTTTGGTTTTTGCTCTGACATGCACAGTCAACTGTGGGACCTTATATAGACAGGTGTGTCCCTTTCCAAATCATGTCCAATCAATTGAATTTCCTACAGGTGGACTTCAATCAATTGTAGAAACATCTCAAGGATGATCAATGGAAACAGGATGTACCTGAGCTCAATTTACAGTCTCATAGCAAAGAGTCTGAATACTTATGTAAATACGGTACTGCTGTTTTTTATTTCCACTAAATTTGCAAAACAACCTGTTTTCGCTTTGTCATTATGGGGTATTGTGTGTAGATTGATATATTTAATCCATTTTAGAATAAGGTTGTAATGTAACAGAATGTGGAACAAGTCAAGGGGTCTGAATACCTTCCGAATGCACTGTATGTTAGTATTGTGGAGTAACAACAATGATCCATCCTCAGTTTTCTCCTATCACATGAAACTCCGTAACTGTTTTAAAGTCACCATTGGCCTCATGGTGAAATCCCTTAGCGGTTTCCTTCCTTTCTGGAAACTGACCTAGGAAGGAAGCCTGTATCTTTGTAGTGACAGGGTCAAAGTGTAATTAATAACTTCACCATGCTGAACAAGATATTCAATCTCTGCTTTTTTTTATTTTGACCCATCTACCAGTAGGTGCCCTTCTTTGCGAGACATTGGAAAACCTCTCTGGTGTTTGTGATTGAATCTGTGTTTGAAATTCACTGCTCGACTGAGGGACCTTACAGAGATAATTGTACATGTGGGGTACAGAGATGAGGTAGTCATTCAAAACTCATGTTAAACACTATTATTACACGCAGTTAGTCCATGCATAGTATTATGTGACTTGTAAGCACTTTTTTACTCCTGAGCATATATATTTAGGCTTGCCATAACAAAGGGGTTGAATACTTATTGACTCAAGACATTTTAGTTTTTAATTTGAAAACATTTCTAAAAACATAACTCCACTTTGACATTATGGGGTATTGTGTATAGGCCAGTGACACAAAATCTCAATTCAATGCATTTTAGATTCAGGCTGTAACACAACAAAATGCAGAAAAAGTCAATGGGTGTGAATACTTTCTGAACACACTGTATGTATATATATATATATATATATATAGTATTCACACCCCTTGAGAGAGAGAGAGAGAGAGAGAGAGAGAAAGAAAGAAAGAAAGAAAGAAAGAAAGAAAGAAAGAAAGAAAGAAAGAAAGAAAGAAAGAAAGAAAGAAAGAAAGAAAGAAAGAAAGAAAGAAAGAAAGAAAGAAAGAAAGCGGGAGCGATAGAGAGAGAGATGGTTTCCTCAATGAAATTATAAAATACACAGACAACAAATTCCAATTGGCTATACTTAAACTCTTTAACATCGTCCTTAGCTCTGGCATCTTCCCCAATATTTGGAATTGGTCTAATCCACAAAAGTGGAGACACATTTAACCCCAATAACTACTGTGGGATCATCAACAGCAACCTTGGGAAAATCCTCTGCATTATCGTTATCGTTAACAGCAGACCTGTACCTGTACATTTCCACAGTGAAAACAATGTACTCAGTGAAAACAATGTACTGAGCAAATGTCAAATTGGCTTTTTACCCAATTATCATATCACAGACCACATATTCACCCTGCACACCTTAATTGACATACAAATGATCCAAAACGAAGGCAAAGTCTTTTCATGCTTTTTTGATTTTGAAAAACCCTTTGACTCAATTTGGCATGAGGTTCTACTATACAAATTGATGGAAAGTGGTGTTGGGGGGAAAACGTACAACATTATAAAATCCATGTACACAAACAACAAGCGGTTAAAATTGGCAAAAAACACACACATTTCTTTCCACGGAGCCGTCAGGTGAGACAGGGATGCAGCTTAAGCCCCACCCTCTTCAACATGTATACCAGCATCCGGCCTGACCCTACCAGAATCTGAAGTCAAATGTCTACTGTTTGCTGATGATCTGGTGCTTCACAAACCAAGGAGATATTCTGCACAGATTCTGTCAGACCTGGGTCCTGACAGTAAATCTCAGTTATACCAAAATAATATTGTTCCAAATAAGTTCCAGTCGCCAGGACCACAAATACAAATTCCATCTAGACACTGTTGCCCTAGAGCACACAAAAAATGATACATACCTTGGCATAAACATCAGCGCCACAAGTAACTTCCACAAAGCTATGAACGATCTGAGAGACAAGGCAAGAAGGGTCTTCTATGCCATCAAAAGGAACATAAAATTCAACATACCAATTAGGATCTGGCTAAAAATACTTGATTCAGTTATAGAACCCATTGCCCTTTATGGTTGTGAGGTCTGGGGTCCGCTCACCAACCAAGAATTCACATAATTTATCAAACACCAAATTGAGACTCTGCATGTAGAATTCTGCAAAAATATCCTCCCTGTACAATGTAAAACCCCAAATAATGCATGCAGAGCAGAATTAGGGCGATACCCGAAAATGATCAAAATCCAGAAAAGTTGGGGGGATGGTAGGGGACGCCATGTGCGACTGACGTGTTTTCCGTTTGCTCCCATGGTATTCTTAAAGTTTACGTGAATTCTGCAGCAGAACCGTATTTATTTTCAAATATTAATTTGGTGATCCCTTTCCGTAAAAACCAAGACTACTTTGCTTCCGAATGTCAGCATGTCGACCAAACATAAGGCCAAAAGCATGACTTTGAGAAAACCCGGCCTACAAGACCCGCTCTCATCACCGCCCTCTCCTGAGTCTGAGGGCCCGGGAACGCACACTTTACCCGGGGGCGCGGCTTGGCCCGGCGGCACTGAAATTAACATTCTCGAGGCCATCAAACTACTACGCTCTGAGATAGTTGAAATGAAAACACAGGTGGTTGCTACGATTGAGGCCAGAATACAGGAGGTTTCTGATACTTTAAAAGCAGATTTAACCATCCTGCGGAACGAGACTGTGCCAGCAATCACATTACTCAAAACAACAACTGCGTCACACACTACAACGATTGCAGCACTGGAGACCTCCGCTACAAATGTCATTCTGTCTTTTTAGTTTTTTTTCAGTTTTTTTTTCAGTACTTTTTCCAAACATTTACCACCGTACATTATTACTCTGAGACAAGTTATTCTGGGGGTTTTGGGCGCTCATTGCTTTTCCATTCTATGCTCTAATGACAGGGTTGAATAACGGGAATGCCCAGAGGGGCCGAAATAATGCGATCAAGTACATTTCTTGGAACACCAAAGGGGTTAACAACCCGGTGAAGCGTAAGAGGGTGTTGACACACTTAAAGGGTTTGAATGCAAATATTGCATTTCTACAAGAGACTGGTGAGCATTTTAGGATGCGTAAGGACTGGGTTGGTCAAGTGTTCCACTCGAACTTTCATAGTAAATCAAGAGGTGCTGCTATTCTGGTTGATAAAGCTACTCCCTTTGTAGCTTCTGAGGTTATTGCTGATCCTAAGGGACGATACGTCAACCGGTGAACTGTTTTCTACCTCTCTTGTTTTGGCTAGTGTTTATGCTCCCAATTGGGATGACACAAGTTTCATTTCTTCCTTTCTGTCTGCTATTCCCAATTTAGATTCTCATTTGTTGATTTTAGGGGGGGATTTCAACTATAAAATGTCCCCAGTTCTTGACAAGTCCTCACAAACAAATACAGGCCCATCTAAATGTGCCCTACTTATTCAATCCTTTCTTCAGAAATATGCTATGTTTGAGGCCTGGCGTTTCCTACATCCTACAGATAGACAGTATTCCTTTTATTCTCATGTTCATCAAACATACTCCCGGATTGATGACTTCTTTTTGGACAAAAAACTTCTGCCTAACCTTCGGCAGTGTACTTACGAGAGTATTGTTATCTCTGACCATTCACCATTAGTGCTTGAACTAGAGTTTCCCCAGCGACCTCCTATGTGTTATCAATGGCGTCTCAACCCCATTTTACTCTCAGATAAGGAGTTTGCCAATTTCATTTCTTCTGAAATCACCTTATTCCTAGAAACTAATTCAACACCAGGTATGTCCTGCTCTACCATATGGGAGTCTCTCAAAGCATACCTACGTGGCCAAATTCTTTCTTATACAGCCAACCAAAACAGAGTTCGCTCCCAGCGACTTCGGGACCTGAGCGAGTCCATAGCCACATTGGATGAGAAGTATGCTACGGATCCTTCCTCTGATCTGCATAAAGAGCGCCAACTACTCCAATCTGAATTTGATGAGCTTTCTACCAGGCAAGCTGAACAGTTACTCTTGCGAGCTCGATACAAAGTCTATGAACAAGGCGACAAGGCCAGTAAACTCCTTGCGCATCAGATCCGTAAATCTGAGGCCTCACGTTTAATCCCACAAATAAGGACCCCGTCTGGTGCCACCACAGTTATACATAAAGAGATCAATGATCATTTTAAACAATTTTACTCTGCGCTATACACCTCTGAATCCCCTCAAGACCCTTTGCTGATTGACTCCTTCTTTAATTAATGGACTTGGTTCCTGTGGCGGGATCAAAATCAGCGGAAATTTTAGAGCGCCACCTATTGTTTTCGATAAAACTCAAACTTTCATTAAAACACAAATGCAAGGTAGTGAATTAAAGCTACACTCGTTGTGAATCTAGCCACCAAGTCAGATTTGTAAAATGCTTTTCGGCGAAAGCATGAGAAGCTATTATCTGATAGCATGCACCCCCCCAAAATACCAGACCGTCAACAAAACAACAGATTTTGCGGTAGCCGGCGCTACCCAAAACGCAGAAATAAAATATAAAACATTCATTACCTTTGACGAGCTTCTTTCTTGGCACTCCTATATGTCACATAAACATCACAATTGGGTCTTTTTCCCGATTAAATCCGTCATTGTATACCCAAAATGTGATTTGCTGAAGACCGGTCTGATCCAGAAAAATGCCCCTTTACAAGACGCAACGTCACTTTTTAAAATGACAAAAGTTGCCTATATACTTTTACAAATCACTTCAAATTACTTTTCTAAACCAACTTTAGGTATTAATAAACGTTAATAATCTATTAAATTGATCACGGGGCGATCTGTATTCGATAGCAGCAAGTCTTGAAATCATCGTCCATGTTTTCACATTCATAACATCCTGTGGTGAGCCCAAAGAAAGGAAGTGCTTATACGTCACCAAACCCAGGATAAAGCCGCCCCTAAATGACAGCACTGGCGACATCGTGTGGAAGCTGTAAGCGTTTACAGGGGATTCCCATGTATTTTCTTCAGCCTTAGACAATACATTGACTGGCGGATGGATATTATTTTTGTGTTTTTGGTGACCAGTTTTTCGAAGGATTTTGACTCCTAAACACGTTATGTTATAGCCACAGACACGATTTAACCAGTTTTAGAGACTTCAGAGTGTTTTCTATACACACACACTTATCATATGCATATACTATATTCCTGGCATGAGTAGCAGGACGCTGAAATGTTGCGCGATTTTTAACAAAAAGCTGCGAAAATTCGCAGCCTCCTTAAGAGGTTTTAATGGCTTGAATATGCCTTCAATTGATACAGACTCCCATGACTATCTAGAAGAAGAATTTACGCTTGAGGAGATTGCAACAGCAGTGTCCACAATGAAAAGTGGTAAATCACCGGGTCCGGACGGTTTTCCAACCAGATTTTACAGGACGTTTTCTGGTCTGCTTTGCCCATTCTTGTCTCGACTATTTGCAGAGTGCCTTAATACTTCAAAGCTACTGCCTAGTCTTTATCAGGCTTCAATTTCATTACTACTAAAGAAAAACAAAGACCCCCTGGAATGTGGATCCTATCGCCCAATCTCGCTTTTAAACTGTGATTACAAAATCCTAGCTAAGCTTTTAGCCATCCATATGGAAGGCTTGCTGCACCAAGTAATACACTCTGACCAGACTGGCTTTGTGAGAAATAGGCATTTATTTTTCAATATTAGGCGCCTTATGAATATACTGTACTCCCCAGCGTCGGAGGACCCGGAGGTGGTGGTCTCACTTGATGCCGAAAAAGCGTTTGACCGCGTTGAGTGGGATTACCTAACAGCTGCCCTTTATAGATTTGGCTTTGGCTCCAAATTCATTGCGTGGATAAAGATTCTTTATTTTTCCCCCATGGCTTCGGTACGGACTAATAACTTGTCCTCTGACTATTTTCCCTTGCACAGCGGATCCAGACAGGGTTGCCCACTCTCCCCCTTGTTGTTTGCTTTGGCAATCGAACCTCTCGCCATTGCACTACGCTCTAATGATGCCATTCAAGGCATAATCAGGGCGGGCTGGGAGCAGAAAGTCTCGCTTTATGCTGACGACCTCCTTTTGTTTATCTCCAACCCCGATACCTCATTGCCACGTAATTTGCATTTTATTGCATGACATAAGTATTTGATACATCACATCATTTGGTACAGAAACCTTTGTTTGCAATTACAGAGATCATACGTTTCCTGTAGTTCTTGACCAGGTTTGCACACACTGCAGCAGGGATTTTGGCCCACTCCTCCATACAGACCTTCTCCAGATCCTTCAGGTTTCGGGGCTGTCGCTGGGCAGTACGGACTTTCAGCTCCCTCCAAAGATTTTCTATTGGGTTCAGGTCTGCGACTGGCTTGGCCACTCCAGGACCTTGAGATGATTCTTAAGGAGCCACTACTTGCCCTGGCTGTGTGTTTTGGGTGATTGTCATGCTGGAAGACCCAGCCACGACCCATCTTCAATGCTCTTACTGAGGGAAGGAGGTTGTTGGCCAAGATCTCGCGATACATGGCCCCATCCATCCTCCCCTCAATACGGTACAGTCGTCCTGTCCCCTTTGCAGAAAAGCATCCCCAAAGAATGATGTTTCCACCTCCATGCTTCACGATTGGGATGGTGTTCTTGGGGTTGTACTCATCCTTATTCTTCCTCCAAACACGGCGAGTGGAGTTTAGACCAAAAAGCTCTATTTTTGTCTCATCAGACGACCACATGACCTTCTCCCATTCCTCCTCTGGATCATCCAGATGGTCATTGGCAAACTTCAGATGGGCCTGGACATGCGTTGGCTTGAGCAGGGGGACCTTGCGTGCACTGCAGGATTTTAATCCATGACGGCGTAGTGTGTTACTAATGGTTTTCTTTGAGACTGTGGTCCCAGCTCTCTTCAGGTCATTGACCAGGTCCTGTCGTGTAGTTCTGGGCTGATCCCTCACCTTCCTCGTGATCATTAATGCCCCACGAGGTGAGATCTTGCATGGAGCCCCAGACCGAGGGTGATTGACCGTCATCTTGAACTTCTTCCATTTTCGAATAATTGCGCCAACAGTTGTTGCCTTCTCACCAAGCTGCTTGCCTATTGTCCTGTAGCCCATCCCAGCCTTGTGCAGGTCTACAATTGTATCCCTGATGTCCTTACACAGCTCTCTGGTCTTGGCCATTGTGGAGAGGTTGGAGTCTGTTTGATTGAGTGTGTGGACAGTTGTCTTTTATACAGGTAACGAGTTCAAACAGGTGCAGTTAATACAGGTAATGAGTGGAGAACAGGAGGGCTTCTTAAAGAAAAACTAACAGGTCTGTGAGAGCCGGAATTCTTACTGGTTGGTAGGTGATCAAATACTTATGTCATGCAATAAAATGCCAATTAATTACTTAAAAATCATACAATCTGATTTTCTGGATTTTTGTTTAAGATTCTGTCTCTCACAGTTGAAGTGTACCTATGATTAAAATTACAGACCTCTACATGCTTTGTAAGTAGGAAAACCTGCAAAATTGGCAGTGTATCAGATACTTGTTCTCCCCACTGTATATACATAATATGACATTTGAAATGTCTTTATTATTTTGGATCTTCTGTGAGTGTAATGTTTACTGGTCATTTTAATTGTTTATTTCACTTTTATTTATTATCTACTTCACTTGCTTTGGCAATATGAACATATGTTTCACATGCAAATAAAGCCCCTTAAATTGAATTGAGAGAAAGAGAGAGAGAGAGAGAGAGAGAGAGAGAGAGAGAGAGAGAGAGAGAGAAAGGTACAGAATATCCATACACAAGTTCACGAGAGAAAAAGGAAACACTAAAAGGTCACGTCAGAACAGCAAAAAGGGTCAAAAGTCAAGTCATTATCGATCATGATCAAACCAGTCAATCAGCACATCAGATTTACCTAACAGCTAGCAACAATCAAAATTAATCCATTTACTGCACTTCACAAGCTGCCAAAAATATATAAAATAGAGATAGAGATAGAGAAAGGACTCGACGCCACGTCATGCAACTCACGCAGTCACAGTCCTGCAACATGACGTCATCAGAAATAAAATGACACCATGGGTTCAACTTACAGGTGTGGGAACTGAGAACGTGTCCCCGTGACTGGTGGCTACTGGTTGGCTACACAACGACCATGGAGAGGCCATCTCATGTTATGATTGGCCAGTTGGCAGGTTGGGTTGGGTGCAAAACAAAAGAAGAAGAGAAGCGGTGGAGTTCCAATTTTTTCTCAAGTGGTAAATATGATGTAGACTTTACTTTCCCATTTATTCCAGCCTCTCTCTCTCTCAACGTCTCTGGCTGACAAACCAAATGAAGGGAGGTTATTACTGTCAAAACGAAAAAGTCAACAAATCAACAAATACAATTGGAAATATGGTGATAAAAATGGAACCTTCAAAAATAACTAAAATAATGGCCTTTATTTTTTCTTTTGAAGCAGTTCTGAGAGAACATTTGTAGGGTAAAAGACTAGAGTGCAGCACTGTACTCACAAAGATAAGACCAGGCCAAATGGCATGTTATACATCTCAAACTAACACAGTCACACTCTAAATAATTGGATATTGTCCTTGCATTGTATGCAATGATGTTGGTATGTACATTGAGTACCTTAGCCATTTACAAATGCTTTAAGTCAGAACGGCAGGAGACCAAACCCAGACAGACTTACCCCCCACCATCACACGCAAACACACAAACACAAACACACACACACACACACACACACACACACACACACACACACACACACACACACACACACACACACACACACACACACACACACACACACACACACACACACACACACACACACACACACACACACACGGCTGTTGTTAGAGACACACTGAGGATGTCATAATGACGAGCCTGTCCTCATCATTGTTCAGGACATTCTCCACTTGTCCCTCCTCAATGTGTTACATCAAAGTCATTCCTCCGCTCTTCTCCTCTCCTCAGGCAGTCTGCTCAGACATTCAATTAGTGCTACATGTCTTTATTCAAATGCTAACTGACAAGAAATGAAGGTAGCATTTATCATTTCCATTACACATTATACTGTATATGTCATTATTGCAATCCCTTCACTTTGATGAGGCCATTGTAAAACATCCACATATTATTTACAAGCAAATTGTTCATAGAAATATACAATGGAAGCACATGTACTGGTCTTATGCTGCATTTATGTGTTATGTGTAGTCTCACGTATACAACCAAAATAACATGTTTCAGGTATGCAGTAGCCAGTGGAGTTTAGCTGGGGGGAGTCAGTCATGTCAGCCCACTGCCCCTCCTACTCCCTCCTCATTGGCCAGCACCCTGAGGGGCTGTCTGCCATTCAACCCTGGCTCTGGGCATGAATGTGAGCATGGCATGGTGTCTGCTCTTACCTGGATGTGGACGGCAGAGGGGTCAGTAAGGTCGGTTGGCATCCTTTGGCCGCTTCAGCTGCACCTTCAGCCGCTTCATGCCTATCTGAAAACCATTCATGGCCTGGATAGCCGCCTGGGCACTGGACGGGTTATCGAAGCTCACAAAGCCTGGGACACAAAGTAGGAGGGAGAGTGAAAGAGAGAGAGAGAGCGAGAGACAGAGTGAAGGAGAGATGGGGAGAGGCAGAGAAAGAGAGAATGAAAAGAGGTGGAAAGAGAGAGAGACAGAGTGAAGGAGAGATGGGGAGAGGCAGAGAAAGAGAGAATGAAAAGAGGTGGAAAGAGAGAGAGAGAGTGAAGGAGAGATGGGAGAGGCAGAGAAAGAGAGAATGAAAAGAGGAGGAAAGAGAGAAAGAGAGAGAGAGACAGAGTGAAGGAGAGATGGGAGAGGCAGAGAAAGAGAGAATGAAAAGAGGAGGAAAGAGAGAGAGAGAGAGAGAGAGAGAGAAAGAGAGAGAGAGAGAGAGAGAGAGAGAGAGAGAGAGAGAGAGAGAGAGAGAGAGAGAGAGAGAGAGAGAGAGAGTGAAGGAGAGATGGGGAGAGGCAGAGAAAGAGAAAGAGGAAGAGAGAATGAAAAGAGGAGGAAAGAGAGAGACCTCCTTTTTAGTTTTCCACAATGCAACAACAATGTGCTTTAATTTTCTCTGCTCAGGAGGTAAATTGAAATTCTCTGAAATAAAAAGATGATTACACGAAATAACAAAATGGTTCATGACATAGATATCAAAAAGCTCCTAATTGAAAAGTGTTAGAAGTCAGAGGGTGTAATTTGAACAAAGGAGAAGCAAGAGGAGACTGTCACACATTGAGTGAGGTTTTTTTTTCTGTGCATGTTTGTTTGAGAAACTGACAGAGAATATCTGTGTGTATGAGCGTTGGTCTGTACAGATGAAGGATCTTAATTTGATCACCCTGTTGCAGGAGAACTGCAAAGCAGGAATTTTAAAACTTGTATTGTATTTAAGGTTTAATTAAAAAGGCTTCTGAAGTTTGTAATTTCCACATTGAAATTTCAGAAATTATATTCCCTTACGAAAAATATATCAACCCCTACAAAAATGTCCATTAATTATAATCCACATAATAATTCACATATCCTGCAGGATTATTTTCCTGCTGTAGCAAACTGGCTAAACTGAAGATCCTACATCTGTATGTCTCTGAGCATAGCAAGGTGAAAGTGTATGTGTGTGTGTGTGTGTGTGTGTGTGTGTGTGTGTGTGTGTGTGTGTGTGTGTGTGTGTGTGTGTGTGTGTGTGTGTGTGTGTGTGTGTGTGTGTGTGTAAAGTAAGAAGAGCAGGGTTGGAGCATGTTGCCAGGCTTGGAGCGGGGCGTGCTGGGTGTAGGTGTGGGAAGGTGGAGGGGGCCGTAAGTAGAGGTGTCTCTCCACTGTCTGTGAGTAGAGGTGCCTGCCTCTCCTCTCTCCTGCCTGTGAGTAGAGGTGTCTCTCCACTGTCTGTGAGTAGAGGTGCCTGCCTCTCCACTCCCCTGCCTGTGAGTAAAGGTGCCTCTCCTCTCCTCTCCTCTCCTCTCCTCTCCTCTCCTCTCCTCTCCTCTCCTCTCCTCTCCTCTCCTCTCCTCTCCTCTCCTCTCCTCTCCTCTCCTCTCCTCTCCTCTCCTCTCCTCTCCTCTCCTCTCCTCTCCTCTCCTCTCCTCTCCTCTCCTCTCCTCTCCTCTCCTCTCCTCCTCCTCTCCTCTCCTCTCCTCCCCTCTCTTTCCTTTCCTTTCCTCTCCTCTGCCTGTGAATAGAGGTGCCAGCCTCTCCTCTCCCCTGCCCTGCATGTGCTCTGAGTTATCACCTGGGTGTTGGGGCGGAATGAGCCCGGAGCTTTCCACACTGGGACTCCTGCCTGCTCTTATCAGACACCTCCGTGATTGACGGACGGATTTTTGCGCTTGCCAGTTGATTTGATCATGTCGCTATGGGTCCAATTTAATTTGGGGGGAGAGGGCAGGCTTTTGTCAGGTGGGGAGAGATAAGGCTCCTGCTTTTACAAACCCTTTAAACAAACTGAGCAGGGAAGGGCCTGCCAGACAGCAGCGATCCCCCTCACATCCCGCTCTCATCAATCTCAACCTTGCATTTACATCCCAACCCCAAAAGGTGATTGTCAGGGAGGGGGAAAAGGGGAAGAAGAAGAGGGTGAAGAAAGAGAGGACAAAGTAAGGAGCAGACTAGAAGCCTGGTAAATCCTGGCCCCCTTTACACCATGTAAATCAGTCAGCTGCCAGGTTTATTAGGATGTTTTATACAGCACTGTACGCTTCAGAAGGACAAGCAGCACTTGAATGGGACACATTCAGTGCACAGCACAATGTAAAACACCCTAAACAGCCTTTGTGAGAGGAGATTGAATACTATCATGTATGAATCATCCTTTCATGGTTCCCTCGCAGCTCTTCAGCTGAGAAAACGATGTTCACTCCTCTGTAAAATCATTGTAGGGTATTACGGACAAGGTTTGATTTGCAGGTGAGTGTGGAGTACTGACAAAGACTACAGTCTTATCATTCGACAGCTCTGCATGACTCCTGGTGCGGTGACTTAGTGTCTAAGCTGTAGGGAACTGCACAGCTAGATGCTGATGGACGTTGTGAAGGGGACTGCTCCCGCTTTAAGCCAACCAAAGCAATAGAGTGCTGCTTGCTGTTCTTCTAAAAACAGAGGATCATCTATTTCAATGGTAAGTGTTCATAAGCGAGTGTTTTCAGAGGACCTTTTAAAGTCACCTTTTGCTACCACTTTGAGAGGTGAGCTTTGATCATCCTTAAATGTCAATATTGAGTAGCAAACATGGAGGATTAAAATAACAGTGAATCCTAACAGACCCCAGACTAAGACCTTGAAACAGCCAGAAACTCAACATCCTACTGAGTTCAGTGACGGATCCACCATCTTCTTCAGCTGCACATCTGATATTCTGAAGCTGATAATTAACACCAACAACTAACAATTGCTAGAGTGGATGTCAAGGTATCCTCAATTGCCATGGAAACAGTATTAATGGTTTTGGAAGGTTGAAACATTATTTTTCACTTTGCCAATGTACTTTTTAAAACTGTGACTTTGGCTCATCTCAGTAAGTCAATGACTACCTTGGATTCCATAATGATGACATTGGCACATTGCCTATTGTCAATCACTGAGAATTATAAGGCGTGTGCGCACACACTCATATACACACCCACACGTATTATGCGTGTATATGTGTGTGTACATGTATTGTGTGTATGTGTGTGTTGCATCTAATGTGCATCGGAAGAATTCAATCTCCCATTTTGAACTGAAGAGGGATCAAATTGCTTCCCCTGTTGCTGCAGGAGAGTAATGATTTAGTTCACATAATGCATAGCATCTTCTGTCTAATTTGTTAATGTCTCTCACAAGAGCCCCGGGGCTCAGACTATAAAAAGGAAGGAGAAAAAACGAGGTTAAATGATTGTTTTTCAGCCAAGATCTTAATTAATAGCTGCATGGGAAAATAATGGTGAGATGCGTGAGGTCACAGCCTCTTTGTCCTTCCTCATAGAGTAATGATAGACATGCTATTCTCATCCTAGACAGCCCATATAGGAGGCCAGTGGTCCGTTTCTGCAGTCCAGCTCCTCATCTCGTGGGTGCTGTGGTCTAGGGCTCTAACAGGTCTATTATTATCTCCTGGAGATCACACAGTCCACCTGAACATCCTCCACCGCCACCCAGACTCATCCCTACAGGCTGAGTGGGAGGAAGGTGTTGGAAAGGAGGCTGGGAGTCTGGGTCTCTAGGGGCTATCTATAGAGGCTGGGTAACCATAGTTTTATAGTATGTTTGTTGAAGGTGAAACGCTAATAGCCAGAAGGACTATATTCCCCTATACTGCATGTCTAGCTACATGGTAATAGGCATGTACTTGAACTTGGGGAGCTGTGGGCTTAAGCTGGGTGTAGTTAGAAACATATCGCCCCTCCTCCACTCCATCCCCCTCTCACTCGCTCCCAGGATCTCATAAGCATTTGCTGATGAGTTGAACTTAAGGAGCGAAGCATGCATCCCCCTCTCTTCTCCTCCCTGCTCACTCGCATGTAACGCCACTTTTAAAATGTTAATTGCAACTTGATTAGGATAGACACAGGGAATAAAGAAAAACACAACTCAATGCAGAATCCAAAGTGGGACATGAGAAGATTGCCGAACATCACAGTCGACTTCTCATCCGATTATTTTTTTTCTCTCAGCAGAGATGACAGATTTGACTCACTGACTCACCAAAACACTTGCTTTGATTGGTCGCCCGGTCCACGAAGACTTTGGCGGAGATGACGTTGCCGAAAGGCAGGAACATTTGCATTAATTCTGCGTCTCCAAACTCCTGGGGCAGATGGTAAATAAACAGGTTGCAGCCTTCCGGCCCTGGTGGGAAATAACAACAACAAACTATAGAGGTTACATGGGGAAATAGAAGGAGAGGTCAGGCAGAGCATGTATGATGACATAAGCCCAGTGTCTGCCCCAATTACTAGCTGACTGTCCTGTCCAATCTCGCTTCAGTCTCCACACAAACCCAGGTGCCAAATACAGTACATGGCCTTCTGATGAGGAGAGGAATAGACTAGAGAAAGAGAGAGAGAGAGAGAGAGAGAGAGAGAGAGATGTTTGCTGCTTGGTAGGCTGTGCTAGTGGCTGCATGGATTGTTCCCTGTCTCATTGCTCGGGGATGATAGCATGACGAGATGGGTCTGTGGCTGGTGAGAAGGCTGATAAGAGGCTGCTGCTGACTGACTCTCCCTGGCCCAGATAGAGGACACACACAGTATGATAGAGAGCTGTGGTTTTACAGTCTGAGCTTATGGCTTTATTCTGCCTGTTTGTTAGTTTAGGTGTGTCTCATGAAATGGGGGCTGCTGCGGCTGCAGTCTCTTGGAGGCTGCAGACTGGGAGACCAGCCAACAGCCAGGCCAGAGAGGGAAGGATCCAGATCTCAGTCAGAGACAGGCCAGTGGAGCTGACACACTGTCTGGAGGAGGAGCAGCTCTGTGGCTTAATGTACACAGCAGACACAAAGTATAGCAGTCACATAACCCTAATGCAAGCTTCATTTAACTCAAGGATGGGGGCAGGTAGACCACAAAGCTTAGCAAAACACACTGCAATAAAATTATCCCCCTTATGCGATGTTAGAACACTTAAAGTCATTTCAGATTTTCCACGTTGACTAATAATCATATTTATAACCATCATATACTGTACAATAACATAAATGAATAATTATATCTGGCAAACAGTCTCAGGAAGAGTGATTTACCATTACAGCATATCCTATGCTTTATTACATTTAATGCTGTGGTACTAACACTAAACTAGGAATGTTAATAAATGATTATGCATGCAGCTAATTAATCTAATGAATATTCATAACCACTTAAACACATTGTAATGGACTGATTAACCAGTCGAACACTGCGAGTTTGAATTAGTGCAGTTTTTGAATAATGACAGAGTAACTTTTCCATCTTGCTGCCTGCTAATGTTAAACTACTTTAAATGAAGCTCCCTTTTTCTCCCATTTTCCAGCCCAGTGTTTCCTCTCCCTGGCTAATTCAACGCAGCCGTACATTAGAATGGAACATGGTAATTATCACCTTTTATCTTGGGTGGGCGCGCCCGCTAGCTCTTACCTTCTCTCTGTTGCTGGGGGATGATGGTGGGTTGCTGGGGGAACGCTTGACTGATTGGTGCATAGGCGGCAGGGTAGGCTGCTGTTGCAAAGAGAAGGAGAAGAGCCAGAGTGGGATGTTACATCTCCACTTGCAACAACTTAAATCATTATTCTATTGTTCACGTCCTCCAGACACTGAATAAATAAATTGCATTACGGCTTGGAGCCCGAGCTCATTTTCATTGTGGATCACTACACAAAGGGAATGCACTGTCTAAACAGGGACACATACAATACAGGAAGGAGAGTCTATTCCTATCCTGATACATGGTTAAAGAGGAGAGGTCTTAGTGTCTGTCCATCTATATCACGATCATGTAGAGGGGTGTCTGGAACACAGTTCTCCGTGTACTTTTGGAATTAAGATTTTTGGGTGGGTCTATAATCAATTCCAATGGAAATCCGTTCAAATCCTAATGTAAAGTTTCCTAATCCTGGAGAAAATTGTCCAGTCCTCTGGGCTATCTGTAGCAGCCATAGTGTCTGCTAGAGTGACAGAGAGGGAGAGAGGGAGAACGTGAGAGCGATAGAGAAAGAGATGGAGGAGTGAGGAGAGGCAGGTCACCTGCGTAGTGCTGCACACCGGCGTAAGCCTGCTGGAGAGGGTCAGTCACTGTAGGACTCTGTGCTGCAGAGAGAGAAAGAGAGAGAGAGAGAGAGAGAGAGAGAGGGGGAGAGAGAGAGAGAGAGAGAGAGAGAGAGAGAGAGGGAGAGAGAGAGAGAGAGAGAGAGAGAGAGAGAGAGAGAGAGAGAGAGGGAGGGAGATAAAGTGAGAGAGGGAAAGAAAAAGAAAGAAAAGAGAGATGGAGAGAGAGAAAGAGAGGGAGAGCGGGAGAGAGAGAGAGAGAGAGGATGGAGTCATACAAAGATTCGAGTTGTCATATTTCACAGTTCTTCAAAATTCCTGTTCCGCCCCCCAGATGTTTGCATCAAATATTAACAACATGCCAAACAAACTGCTTTGTGGTTCATTATCACTGCAACTGCCTTACATAATGCATCAAGGAGTCAAGTGCATGATGATGTGTTAGTTGTTCAGGAATCATCAGGAGCATACAGGATTAAGAAGCTGAGAAAGAGCTTCTGAGGCTCATCATATTAACCATAATGCACTGATGTAGGAGTCCCCTTGATGCACTGACTCTCACACTCCTATTCTGATTGCAGTATGGCAGTCACCCAAGACTATCTTGCCAGGTCTCCCTCTACAAAAATATGCTATATAATGGTTTTATCCTAGTTAAGAAAAGGCTACATGTCAAATGAATGAAACTGCTGTTAAATTGGCTCACCTGAGTAGAGGTGAATCCCATTGGCTGTCTCACCTGGGTAGGGGTGGATCCCATTGGTGTAGATTGGCTCATTGTTAGGCTGACCGTTGGTCTGGGGCGGGAGGGATGCGAACCCATTGACCCCCATGGGTGCTGCTAGGCTGGGCACGGCCGTGGCATTGATACCCGGCGGCGTGCTGGTGCCTGTAAATAGAGCAACCCTGTTTCATTACTGGGACCACAGGCCATGGTGGACATGGTTCACACTCCACAGTCTGCAGCCTCTCTCTGACCAGCGTCTAATTGGACACTGGGGCTGGGGCCTCTGTCTGTTTGTGGACTCAGCCTCTCCCCCTGGTCACATTTCAGGTTTGTCACCTTGTCCATGCTCTCTCGTCTTGTGCCAGATAGATTATTATTCTTCTCCCTAATCCCGGTGAAGGACATTTAAGTAATGTAGGATTAAATTTGAAAGGCATTACCTGGGTGTATGTAGGCTTTGTGGATTACAGATGGCGGATGGATGCAGAGGTGACTGAGCCACTTTATTTAATTCATTCGAGAGACGCGTGGAGCTCCTGTCTTGGGCCAGTCTGCCTACTTAGTGTCGAGCCATCAAAGCTCTTCACAACAAGGGCCAGGAAGACAGGTCAAACTCAGGTCCAGGATTATCTCCCACAAATCTTTGCTCGTATATTGTATAGTCAAGGACTTTGCATCCAAAGTCATCAGATTGGCCGTGTTCCCGGAAACACACAAACAGTGGCACATGATAGAGAGAGAGGGAGGGAGAGAGAGAGAGCGAGATAGACCTAGACTCTATTAAATTAGTCAAAGCAGGAACATTTTACAGAAATTAATAAGGAAATGGTCTCAACAGAGAAACATTTCCTTGTGTGTGCTACCTATATCCCCCCAATAGAATCCACATACTTTAACGATGACAGCTTCTCCATCCTAGAGGGGGAGATCAACCATTTCCAGGCCCAGGGACATGTAGTAGTTTGTGGTGACCTAAATGTCAGAACTGGACAAGAATCTGACACTCTCAGCACACAGGGGGGCAAACACCTACCTGGAGGTGACAGCATTTAGACACAACTGCAACGACATAACCAACATAACCAACAAAAGGTCCTGCAGCTCTGTCGGACGCTGGGTATGTACATAGTCAATGGTAGGCTTCGAGGAGACTCCTACGGTAGGTACACGTATAGGTAATCTCTTGGCAGTTGTACTGTAGACTACTTTATCACTGACCTCAACCCAAAATCTCTTCGAGCGTTCACAGTCAGTCCACTGACACCCCTATCAGATCCCAGCAAAATCACACTACTTGAACAGAGCTATGTTCAATCATGAGGCATCAAAGCCAAAGGAACTGAATAATATTAAGAAATGCTATAGATGGAAGGAAAGTAGTGTGGAAATCTAAAAAAATAAAAAATTAGGCAACAACAAATTCAATCCCTTCTAGACAATTTCCAGGACAAAATGTTTCACTGTAATAGTGAAGGTGTAAACTGGGCAGTAGAAAACCTAAACAGTATATTTGACCTCTCAGCTTCCCTATCAAATCTAAAAAATTCAAGCAGACAACCTAAGAAAATTAACAACAATGACAATGATTTGATGAAGAATGCAAAAACCTAAGAAAGACCTGTCCAATCTGTCGAATCAAAAACATAGAGTCCCAGAAAACCTAAGTCTCTCCTTCACTATGGCGAATCACTAAAACAATACAGAAATACACTATGTAAAAAGAAGGAACAGAAATCAACTCAATGTAATTGAAGAATCCATAAAGTCTAACCTCTTCCAGGAAAATTGGAAACAACACAAAGAGTTATCTATCCAAAACGGAGATGTGTGGATAAACCACTTCCCCAATCTTTTTGGCTCTATAACAAAGAACAAACAGCAAAAACATATATATGATCAAATACAAACCTTAGAATAAACTATTAAATACTACCAGAACCCACTGGATTACCCAATTACACTGAATGAACTACAGGAAAAAATCCAAACCCCACCAACCCAAATTAAATGATAAAATATACAGACCACAAATTCCAATTGGCTATACTAAAACTCTTTAACATCATCCTCAGCTCTGGCATCTTACCCAATATTTGGAATCAAGGACTGATCACCCCAATCCACAAAAGTGTAGACAAATTTGACCCCAATAACTACTGTGGGATATGAGTCAACAGCAACCTTGGGGAAATCCTCTGCATTATCATTAACAGCAGACTCGTACATTTCCTCAGTGAAAACAATGCACTGAGCAAATGTCAAATTGGCATTTTACCAAATTACCGTACGACAGACCACGTATTCACCCTGCACACCCTAATTGACAAACAAACAAACAAACCAAAACAAAGGCGAAGTCTTCTCATGCTTTGTTGATTTCGAAAAACCCTTTGACTTAATTTGGCATGAAGGTTTGCTATACAAATTGATGGAAAGTGGTGTTGGGGGAAAAACATACAACATTATAAAATTAATGTACACAAACAAGTGTGCGGTTAAAATTGGCAAAAAAACACAAACATTTCTTTCCACAGGGTCGGGGAGTGAGATAGGGATGCAGCTTAAGCCCCACCCTCTTCAACATATATACTGTATCAACAAATTGGCAATGGGAATTTGAACAGTTTACAGCACCCGGCCTCACCCTACTAGAATCTGAAGTCAAATGTCTACTATTTGCTGATGATCTGGTGCTTCTATCCCCAACCACCAAGGTTCTACAGCAGCACCTAGATCTTCTGCACAGATTCTGTCAGATCTGACAGTAAATCCCAGTAAGACAAAATGAATGTTGCTGCAAAAAATGTCCAGTTGCCAGGACAATGAATAGAAATTCCATCTAGATACCGTAGCCCTGCGGTACACAAAAACGATACATACCTCGGCCTAAGGTAACTTCCACAAAGCTATGAATGATCTGAGAGACAATGCAAGAAGGGCCTTCTATGCATTCAAAAGGAACAAAAAAATCTGACCTACAAATTAGAAGCAGTTATAGAACCCATTGCCCTTCATGGTTGTGAGGTCTGTGGTCCACTCACCAACCAAGAATTCCCAAAATGGGACAAACACCAAATTGAGAGACTCTGCATGCAGAATTCTGCAAAAATATACTCTGTGTACAACATAAAACACCAAATAATGCATGTGGTGCAGAATTAGGCCAATACCCGAAAATGATCAAAATCCAGAGAAGAGACGTTCAATTCTACAACCACCTAAATGGAAGAGATTCCCAAACCTTCCATAACAAAGCCATCACCTACAGAGAAATTAACCCCTAAGCAAGCTGGTCCTGGGGCTCTGTGCACAAACACAAAAAGACCCCACAGAGCCCCAGGACAGCAACATCAACACAATTAAACCCAACCAAATCATGAGAAATCTAAAATATAATTACTTGACACATTGGAAAGAATTTACAAAAAAACTGAGCAAACTAGAATGCTATTTGGCACTTAACAGAGAGTACACAAAGGCAGAATACCTGACCAATGTGACTGACCAAAACTAGAATGCTATTTGGCACTTAACAGAGAGTACACAAAGGCAGAATACCTGACCAATGTGACTGACCAAAACTAAGGAAAGATTTGACTATGTACAGACTCAGTGAGCATAGCCTTGCTATTGAGAAAGGCCACTGAAGGAAGACCTGGCTCTCAAGAGAAGACAGGTTATGTGCACACTGCCCACAAAATTAGGTGGAAACTGAGCTGCACTTCCTAACCTCCTGTCAAATGTATGACCATATTAGAGACACATATTTCCCTCAGATTACACAGATACACAAAGAATTCGAAAACAAACCCAATTTTGATAAAATACCACAGTGTGCAATCACAGCAGCATGATTTGTGACCTGTTACCACAAGAAAAGAGCAACCAGTGAAAAACAAACTCCATTGTAAATACAACCCATATTTATGTTGATTTATTTTCCCTTTTGTACTTTAACTATTTGCACATCATTACAACACTGTATATAGACATAATATGACATTTGAAATGTCTTTATTCTTTTGGAACTTCTGTGAGTATAATTTTTATTGTTTATTTCATATTTGTTTATTATCTATTTCACTTCCTTTGGCAATGTAAACATATGTTTCCCATACCAATAAAGCCCCTTAAATTGAAATTGAAATGGAAATTGAATTGAGGGAGAGAGACTGGGAGAGAGAGAGGGAAAAAGAGAGAGGCCGTACACTGTGGCGGCCAATGAGGGCCGGGGGATGTCATACATCATAACCCATCATGC